>NW_005871373.1:1081569-1175646 GCF_000147115.1 Myotis lucifugus | reverse complement strand
TGACAGGGGAAGCTCCCCAACCCTGATGGGCCCTGCTCTGTGCATGACAGGGGGGAGCTCCCCACCCCTGATGGGCCCTGCTCTGTGCATGACAGGGGGAAGCTCCCAACCCCCCAATGGGCCCTGCTCTGTGCGTGACAGGGTACGGAGCCCCAACCCCCCTGATGGGCCCTGCTCTGAGCCTGACCAGGGGCTGCACCTAGGGATTGGGCCTGCCCTCTGCCACCCAGGAGCAGGCCTAAGCCAGCAGGTCATTATCTCCCGAGGGGTCCCCGACTGTGAGAGGGCACAGGATGGGCTGAGGGACCCCCCTCCCCCCCCGAGTGCACAAATTTTTGTGCACTGGGCCTCTAGTCCTATATAATAAAAGAGAAACATGGTAATTAGCCATACATCCGCTACCCTTCCCATTGGCTAATCAGGGAAATATGCAAATTAACTCTCAGCCAAGATGGCGGCCGGCAGCCATGCACTGAAGTGAACAGGGAGGCTTGCTTGCTCCAGTGACTGCGGACTCCAACATTCCCCGCCTGACTTGCCTTTGCCGGCCTCTCAGCTGCAACTCTAAGCAACTATGTTGCAAATATAGAAGCTAAACAAAACCCCAGAAACCTGCGTTAGTCAGCCAGGCTTCAGCCAGCCGGACCGCAACATTGTATCAAATACAGAAGGTAAAAAAGGCCAGAAACCTGCTTTCAGCAGCCACGGCCTCAGAGCTAAAGCTGGCCCAGAATTTAAAAAAAAGAGAGAGAAAAAAAGGGGTGGTTGGGAGCTTCAGTCACCTGCCAGCCTGAACACGGCCCTCAGCCCCTCAGCCAGACTGGCCAGGCACCCCAGTAGGGACCCCCACCCTGATCCAGGACACCCTTCAGGGCAAATCAGCCAGCCCCCACCCGTGCACCAGGCCTCTATTCTATATAGTAAAAGGGTAATATGCCTCCCAGCACCAGGATCAGCGGAGCCGTGAGGCCTCCCGGCACCGGGATCAGCGTGACAGGGAGCGGGGCCACAACCTCCCTATCTGCCCTGCTCTGTTCATGACAGGGGAAGGCACCCCAACCCCCTGATCAGCCCTGCTCTGTGCCTGATGGGGGGAGCTCCCCAACCCCCTGATTGCCCTGCGGCTCTGTGTGTGACAGTGGCAGCGCCCCAACCCTCTTATCCGCCCTGCTCTGAGTGTGACAGGGGGAAGCTCCTCAACCCCCTGATGGGCCCTTCTCTGTGCATGACAGGGGGCAGCGCCCCAACCCCCCTGATCGGCCCTGCTCTGTGCGTGACAGGGGGTGGCGCCGCAACCTCCCCATCGACCCTGCCTTGAGTGTGACAGGGGGCGGTGCCCCAACCCCCCAATCTGCCCTACCTTGAGTGTGACTGAGGGTGGCATCGCAACCTCCCGATCCGCCCTGCTCTGTGCATGACAGGGGGAGGCGCCCCAACTCCCCAATCGACCCTGCTCTGAGCCCGACCAGGGGCTGCACCTAGGGATTGGGCCTGCCCTCTGCCACCCAGGAGCAGGCCTAAGCCAGCAGGTCCTTATCTCCCGAGGGGTCCCAGACTGTGAGAGGGCACAGGATGGGGTGAGGGACCCCCTCTCCCCCCCGAGTACACAAATTTTTGTGCACCGGGCCTCTAGTATAATCAATAAAAGTTAGAGAATTTTAGAAACCTTCTCAAAGTTATAGTGACTGATGCAGTTGAGATCTCTCAAATCTAATTTTTTTCAAATCTAATTCTAATGCAGTGATTTTGAACATAACACAATAATTTATTATACAGTAAATTATTACTTTTATTTTTCATTCTTAACAGATTTTATAATAAAATACAGAAGGTAGTTATATGCTCTTTGTTGAATAATAACTTATGTTCATAGCTATTAAGTCATGCAATATAGAGATGCTCATATGCCTCCATATATTTACTTCCACACCAATGTCCTGTGCTTACAGATATACCATACATTCATGGTTTCAGTTTAACTTTTTTATAGGAAGTGTGCTATACTTATTATTTTAAAACCTTTTTATTTTGAAATTGCTTTTTGATTGACAGGTATTTTGCTAACCTATCACAGAGAGGCTGTGTATGCCCCTTACTCAGGTCCCTAATGCTAACCTTTTATGTGACTGTGACATGTTTATTTAGTTAATATTACTAGTAACTAGATGACAGACAGATTTTCCATAGATTTTTTCCTTGGTTTGTTTTTGTTTTTTAAATTAATGTCCTTTAGCTATTTCAGGATTTAACCCAAGGTACCGCACTGAATTTAGTTTCTTCAGTATCATCCAATCTGTAATAATTTTTCATATTTCCTTGTCTTCTATGACCTTGACATTTTTTTAAGAAAACAGGTCACTTATTTTGTAGAATGGCTCGCAATTCAAATTTGTTTGATGGTTTCTTTTTTTTTTTTAATATATTTTATTGATTTTTTACAGAGAGGAAGGGAGAGGGATAGAGAGTTAGAAACATCAATGAGAGAGAAACATCGATCAGCCGCCTCCTGCACACCCCACACTGGGGATGTGCCTGCAACCAAGGTACATGCCCTTGACCGGAATCGAACCTGGGACCCTTCAGTCCACAGGTCAACGCTCTATCCACTGAGCCAAACCGGCTACAGCTGTTTGATGGTTTCTTATGTTTATATGACTTTATGGATTTAGGGGGAAATGTAATAGAGGTGAAGTACCGTACTCAGGTCATCATATTAAGGAGTATTTGATATAAACATAATATATTTGGGGTGATGCTAACTTTGATAACTTAGTTAACATGTACTCTGCCAGATTTCTCCACTACAGTTACTGGTTTTACTTTTCACTCTTAATTTATTAAAAACTCACTAAGTGCAATCCAGACTAAAAAAAAGTGAAATTAATTTCTACTTCCTTGAGGAAATAATTTCAAAAAATTTGTAGATACATATTAACTGAACATAGGTATATATATTTTATGGTGATATTTTAAGGCTCCTTAAAGTTTTGTCAGTGGATTGACCTGTAATTATTGTTGCTGTTGGCTTCTAATGGTAATTTTCTGTTATCCTTATTCCTGGGTTTCTCCAATATTTTAATGGTTTTTATTTTCAAATTATAAAAGTTATTCTTTATGGTGTACAGTTCTAAAAAAGAAAGAATTGTGCATCTACTGTATAGTATAATATAGCATAGTTTCATCACTGTAAAAATTCCCATGGGTGGCCTCTTTTTGTTCAGACCCTTCCTCATCCTGAATCTCCAAGTACTACTGAAATGTTCACAATCTCTACAGTTTACCTTTTTCAGAATGCCCTATAAACACAACCATAGAATATGTATCCTTTACTTAACAAAGTAGATTTAATATTTATCCAGGCAGTTGCATAAACCAAAACTTTGATTCTTATATTCTTATATTGTGTAGATGAGCCATGGTTTGCTTATCTATTCACTTGTTAAAAACAATCTGGTTCATTTCCAGTTTTTATTATCACTAATAAAGCTACTTTACGTATCCATGTGTACGTTTTTGTGTATATGTACTTTTTAATTCATTTGAATAAATAACTAGGAGTAAGAGCAATGGATCTTACAGGGAGTGTACATTTCACTTTAGTAGGAAAATGCCAATCTATTTTTCAAACTGGCTATGCCGTTTTACTTTCCCTGCAACAGCGCGCCTTTTCGTCTGCATCCTTGGCATTGTCAGGTTGTTATTGCTGCTCTGGTTGTAGTTTTGTTTTGCTATTCCATTAGGTGATAAAGGGTATTGAATTATAGTTTTAATTTCCACTTCCCAATGACTGATGATGTTGAACATCTTTTCATATGCTTATTTGTCTCCCCTATATATTCTTTGGTTAAATGTCTGTTCAGATTTTTTTTTCTCATCTTCTGTTGCTTTCTTAGTCTTGATCTTAGAATTCTTAATATATTCTGAGAACAATTCATTATAGATAAGTGATATGTAAATATTTTCTCACAGTCTGTGATTATCTTTTTATTTTCTTAACAGTATCTTTCATAGAATAAAGTTTTTCATTTTGGTGAATCCTAATGTATCATGTGTTTTCCCTTTTATGATCTGTGCTATTTGTGTCATATTCAACAAATCATTTGCAAACCTCAAGTTATACATATTTTTTTACCGTGTTATCTTCTAGAAACTCCATACCTGTGTATTTATTATCTATTTTGAGTTAATTTTCATAATGCTCAAGGTGTTTGTTGAGGTTCACTGTTTTGGATTTGTGTCCCACTTGTTCCAGGACCATAGTTTGAAAGATTATCATTTCTCCACTGAATTGTCCTTGAACCGTTATCAAAAACAGTTGATTTGATTGATGTGGATCTATTTCTGAGTCCTCTGTTCTGTTTCACTAAACTATGTCTATCTTTTTACCAATATCATGCTGTAATAATTATATATATTTATAGTACATCTTAAAATTAGGTCCTTCAATTTTTTATTCATAATTATTTTAATAGTATAAGTCCTCTGACTCTCTATATGATGTTAAAACAATTTTTTCAATAACTATAAAGAAATATATTTTTTATTTTTTCAGTGAGATTATATGGATTCAATAAAAAAATTGGAGTGAATTGACAACTTAACTATATCGAGTCTTCTAATCTATGAGCATAGTATATATCACCACTTATTTAGATTTTTTAATTTATCAATATTTTATAGTTTTTAGCATGCAGATTCTGAGCACATTTTGTCAGTTTTTTCCCTAATATTCCATTATTTTAGTGCAATTAGAAATAGTATTATTTTTGTATTCAGATTCCAGTTATTCATTCCTGCTATGTAGAAATGTAATTAAATTCCAAAATATGGATTTTGTATCTTAACAACTTACAGAATTTATTAGATCTAAGAGCTTTTTGTATATTTTGGGAACTCTTTTACCTAAACAAGTATGCTATTTGTGAACATATACAATTTTTATTTATCCCTTTCAAATCTATATGTTTTTTCCTTCTTTTTTAAATATAGTAGCTAGATTCCAATATGATATTGAATGGAGTAGTGAGAACATATATCCTTTCTTAACAGAAACATTTAGGCTCCTATCATTGAGTACAATGTTAGTTGAAGGTTGTTGAAAATGCTCTTTATACAATCATAAGCCTTCTTTTTATTTTTGTTTTTAGTTTTGAGAATTTTTTATTATAAATGCATATTTAATTTTTTTAAATATTTTTTCTGAATCTATTGATATGATCATATGTTTTCTCTTACCATATGCTTTCACTATTCATGTGGTGAACTGTACTGATTGATTTTTTAAATGTTTAGGCAGCCTTTTATTCCTCAGATAAAACCAACTTGGATATGATTACATATTGTAAGTTTAATTTGCTAATATTTTTAGAAGATTTTGCATCTGTATTATGAGAGATTTTGTTCTGCAATTTGCTTTTTCTGTGGTTATTTTGGTTTAGGAATGACTTGGGAAGTAGTCTCTCCCATTGTAATTTCTAAACAAAAGTGTGGAGAATTGATACTATGTTTCCCCTAAATGTTTAATGTAATCCAGCAGTGAAATCATTTTGTTTTTAGTTTTTGGTAGGTTTTAAACTGTCAATTAAAATCCCTCAAAAATATAGAACTATTTAGGTTTTCTATTTCTTCTTGACTGAGTTTTGATAATTTATGTATTTCAGCAAATTGGTCAATTGCATGGAAGTTGTTGAATATATGGGCATGGCAGTACTCACAGTATTCACTTTTTTATTCTTTTAATATCTATAGTATCTCACAGTCTTTGCGGAGTGGATTCTGTATTGAAGCTTGCTTTTAATGCTTCTCCAGGCAGTTCTGTATTAGCCTTTACATCCTACTTACATAGAGCCTCAAGATTAACCATACATGAGAGACTGGGATTTCCTTAGATCTTTTCTGAGCACATTCACATTCATGTATATGTGCATGGTCTTTTAACTTCCCAAGAATGTGTTGTAGCTTTAGCCCTTGCCAGGTGGCTCAATGAGTTGGAGAATCATCCTGTACACCAAAAGGTTGCAGGTTTGATCCCAGCTGGGATGCATAGGAGAGGCAACCAATCCATGATGTTTCTCTCTCCCTCTTCCTTCCTCTCTCTCTAAAATAAAATAAAAAACAAACAAACAAAAAACATATCATGATGAGGGCATAAAGAGTATGTTGTAACTTTTAAAAGTCCCTTATGGACAATTTTTCCTTTTAAGATTTTTGTCACCTCAATTTTTTTCTTGCCATTTGCAACTTCTGGAGGCTTCCTGTACTCCTTAATTTGTGACCCTTCATTTATTTTCAAAACCATTAAAGTAACATCTTCAAATCTCTCTCTCTCTCTCTCTCTCTCTCTCTCTCTCTCTCTCTCTCACTCTCTCTCTCCTCTACTTCTGTCAGCAATCTCCTGCTGTATGAATCTGACTCTGATGCCTTTCTCAGTACCCTAGTGATTATAGTAGGCTCCGCTGGATAGTCTAAAGATCATCTCAAGATCTTTAACTTCATCACATCAACAAAGTCCCTTTTGACATATAAGGTAAACTATTCATGGGTTCTGAACATAAGTATTACAACATAAACGTATTTGATGGGAGGTGCATTAATCTGTCTACTGTATACCTATGGATTTTTACTTTAAGTCTATTATGATCTAAGAACATAGATCATATATGTATGGTTTTTATTCTTTTTAATTCTTTAAGGTATGTTTTATTACCCAAGTTATGTCCTATTGGTGAATTTTCCATATGCACTTGAGAAAAATGTGTATTCTTCTGTTGTTGAAAAAAGTGTGCCATAATATCAATTTGGTCAAGTTGGTTGATAGTACTGATATAGTCATTTACATCCTTATTGAATTGCTCATTCTATCAATTACTGAAAGGCAGTTTTAACTACTCTAAATATAATTGTGAATGTGTCTATTTTTTCTTTCAGATCTATTTGTGCTTCTCTGTATTTGTAAGTTCTATGATTAGGTGTATACATTTAACAATATTGGAAATATGATCCATTAATCATCACATATTTTAAAACCCATTAAAATTACTTGTCTACGTTTTATGAATGTAGTGAAGCTACATCAGCTCTGTTTGAATTAGCATTTTGTATATATTCCTCTGTTCACTTATTTTCAGTCTGTCTTCATATATAACATGGGTGTGTGTTTTATATAGCAAGCATAGGACTTCTTATTCTTTGCGCTTCAATTTGCCAATCTCCATCTTTTAACTTCTTTGTTTAGAACATTTAAATTTAATGTGATTATTGAAAAAAACACAAATACATGTCTATATTACCACAAGCAATCTACAGATTCAATGCAATCCCTAATAAAATCCTAATGGCATTTTTCTCAGAAATAGAAGCAATCCTAAAATTTGTATGGAACTCCAAAAGACTCCAAATAGCCAAAGCAATATTGAGAAAAAATAAAGCTATAGTAATCAAAATAATATAGTGCTTTGTAAATAAGCAACACATACATGGTTAAATAATTTACTACAAAGGAGTCAAGAATATACAATGGGGAAAAGACAGTTTCTTCAATAAGATGTTGGGAAATCTGTACAGGCATGTGCAAAATAATAAAACTGTACTATTATATTATACCATATACAACAACTAACTCAAAATTAATTAAAGACTTAAATGTAAGACTTGAAACAGTATAACTCCTAGAAGAAAACATAGGTATTTGAAATTTGTGATGATTATTTGGATCTGACTCACAAAAGCAAAAATAAACAAATGGGACTATGTCAAACTAAAAAGCTTCTGTGCAGCAAAGGAAATCATCAACAAAATAAAAAGGCAACCAACAGAATGAGAGAAAATATTTGCAAATCATATTTCTGATATCAGAAGTATATAAAGAACTCATACAACTCAATAGCAAAAACAAAGAATTCAAGTTTTAAAAATGGACAGAGAATCTGAATAGACATTTCTCTAAAAAGGACATGCAGATGGTCAACAGACATGAAATTATGTACCTCACAGAAGTTGCAATGACTTTCATTAAAAACACAAGAAAAAAAAATCAGGGTGGCCAGGTGGAGAGAAGGGAACCCTCATGCATTGTTGGTGGGAATGTAAATTGGTGCAACCACTAATGGAAACAGTATGGAGGTTCTTCAAATAATTAAAAATACACTATCAAATGATTTAGAAATTCCACTTATGAGTATTTATCCAAAGAAATCCAAAACACTAATTTGGAAAGATATATTCACCCCTATGTTCATTGCAGCTTTGTTTATAATAGCCAAGATATGAAAACAACCTAAGTGTCAATTGATGCATGAATGAAGAAGATGTATATATACACAATGAAATATTAGTGAACTCATAATAAAGAAATCCTGCCATTTACAACATGAAAGGACTCTGAGGACATTATGCTAAATGAAATAAATCAAACAGATAAAGACAAATGTTGCATCATCTCACTTACATGTGGAAACAAAACAAAACCAAGCTCAGAGACAAATAGAAGAAATTGGTGATTGTCAGAGGTAGGGTTGTTGGATAAATGAAATGAATGAAAGGGTCAAAATGCATAAATATATATTTATAAAATTAATAAGTCATAGGAGTGTGATATACAGCATGGTGACTATAGCCAATACTGTATTGCATATTTGAAAGTTGCTGAGAGTAAATCTTAAATTTCCTCATTACAAGAAAAAAATGCAACTATATATGAGGATGGATATTAACTAGACTTACTGTGTAATCATTTTTCAACACATAGAAATGAAATATTGAATCATTATGCTATATACCTGAAAATAATATGATGTTATATGTGAACTATAACATATTATTTTCATCAATAAAAACAAAGAATAAAAAGTATTGAAATTAGCTCAATTACAGTGCTGAGATATCAAGGACTTCTTCAAATCTTCAATTAGTCCATATGCTTACAAATTTTACATAATTATATAAATATAATGTGTATTCCAACTTTATAACTTTGTTATAAACACTACTTAATTGGAACTGCTAAGTAGTGTTTATAACTTCAACTTGCAAGTTTCATAATCCTATATAATAAAGGGGTAATATGCAAATCGACCCCTTTGGTCAGATACATGTAAAAAATGAGGTGCACTGACCACCAGGGGGCAGATGCTCAACACAGGAGCTGCCCCCTGGTGGTCAGTGTGCTCCCACAGGGGGAGCGCTGTTCAGCCAGAAGCCTGGCTCATGGCTGGTGAGTGCAGTGGCAGTGGTAAGAGCCTATTTCGCCTCCACAGCAGCGCTAAGGGCGTCCTACTGATGGCTTAGGCCAGGGAGCAGGCCTAAGCCGTCAGTCGGACATCCCCTGAGGGCTCCTGGAATGCGAGAGGGCACAGGCTTGGCTGAGGAATTGCCACCCGCCCCCCCGAGTGCATGAATTTCATTCATCGGGCCTCTATTATTTCATAAAAGTGGTTTGCATTAATTTACCTAATATATCCATGTTATTCCATATATCTGTACAAAATTTTATAATTTTCCACCACTATATATAACTATGACAAAAACATTCTTCTATGATATACTTTTTCTCATTTAAAAATTATTTCACAAGAACATATTTCCTGGAAAATATAAAGTGAGTGTTAATTAGTTTGAAATATAATCTAACAAGCTTGCCTACTGTTTTATATTTTTTCAATTTGTTTTCTGTTTATTTTCTCTTTCCTTTCCCTCTCTGTGTTTAATTGAACATGTCTTTGTTTAAAGTATTACATGTCTCCTTTTTTCCCCGATTAACACCACCCCAGCCACTTCCACCCCAAGGGAAAGCCCACACCGCCCCAGTGTCTGTGCCCATTGGTCATGCTAATAAGCATGCATGCACATCCTTTGGTTAATCTCTAACCCTCCCACCCACTCTCCCCAAATCCTTGCCAGCACTTGTCCTTTGTTGATTTCTTGATGATAGCCATTCTGACAGGTGTGAGATGGTACCTCATTGTAGTTTTGATTTGCATCTCTCAGATGATTAGTGACTTTGAGCATGTTTTCATATGTCTCTCAGCCTTCTGTAAGTCCTCTTTCAAAAAGTGTCTACTTAGGTCCATTGCCATATTTTGATTGGATTGTTTATCTTCCTTTTGTTAAATTGTATGAGTTCCCTGTAAATTTTGGAGATTAAACCTTTATCTGAAAAAGAATTGGCAAATATATTCTCCCATGCAGTGGACTTTCTTGTTGTTTTGTTGATGGTTTCCTTTGCTATGCAGAAGCTTTTTATTTTGATGTAGTCCCATTTGTTTGTTTTCTCCTTAGTTCCCATTGCCCTAGAAGCTGTATCGGTAAAGATATTGCTATGGCATATGTCATATTTTGCTGCCTATGAAGTCTTCTAAGATTTTTATGGTTTCCCATCTTACATTTAAATCCTGTAACCATTTTGAGTTTGTTTTTGTATATGGTGTAAGTTGGTGATCTAGTTTCACTTTTTTTACATGTATCTGACCAATTTTCTCAGCACCATTTATTAAAGAGACTGTCTTGACTCTATTGTATGCTCTTGCCTCCTTTGTCAAATATTAATTGTGCATAATGGCTTGGGTCGATTTCTGGGTTCTCTTTTCTGTTCCATTGGTCTATATGTCTGTTCTTATGCTAGTACCAGGCAGTTTTGAGAACTGTGGCTTTGTAATATAGCTTGATATCTGGTATTGTGATCCTTCTAACTTTGTTCTTCTTTGTCAGGATTGCTGTGGCTATTCAGGGTCTTTTTTAAATTCCATATGAATTTTTGGAGAGTTTGTTCCAAGTCTGTGAAATATGCCATTGGTCCTTTAATGGGAATTGCATTAAATCTATAAATTGCTTTGGGTAGTATGGATATTTCAATGATGTTGATTCTACCAACCCATGAACATGGTATGTTCTTCCATTTGTTTATGTCTCCTATCTCTTTTTTCAATGTCCTGTAGTTTTCCAAGTATAGGTCTTTTACCTCCTTAGTTAAGCTTATTCTTAGGTAGTATCTTAATATTTTTGTGTGCAATGGTAAAAGGGATTTTTTTTTTAGTTTCTCTTTCTGTGAGTTCATTGTTGGTGTATAAAAAGCCATAGATTTCTGGGTGTTGATTTTGTATCCTGCTACATTGCTGAATTCATTCATTAAGTCTAATAGTTTTTTATGGAGTCCTTGGGGTTTTCTATGTACAGTATCATGTCATCTGTGAATAAGGACAATTTAATTCTTCTTTTCCAATTTGGATGCCTTTTATTTCTTCTTCTTCTCTGATCATTATGACTACCACTTCCAGTACTATGTCAAACAGGAGTGGTGAACGTGGGCATCCCTGTCTTGGTCCTGTTCTTGGGAAAAAATGAATTTAGTTTTTGCCCATTGAATATGATGTTGGCTGTGGGCTTGTCATTGAAGGCTTTTATTATGTTGAGGTATGATCCCTCTATTCCTACTTTGCTAAGAGGTTTTATCAAGAAAGGGTGTTGGATTTTGTCAAATGCTTTTTCTGCATTGATTGATATGATTGTGTGATTTTTGTCTCTCAATTTGTTTATGTGATGTATCACATTTATTGATTTGCACATATTATACCATCCTTGCAACCCTGGAATAAATCCCACTTAGTCATGGTGCATCATCTTTCTAATGTAATGCTGGATCCAATATGCTAGAATTTTGTTGAGAATTTTAGCATCTATGTTCATCAAATATATTGGCCTGTAATTATCTTTCTTTGCGGTGTCTTTATCTGGTTTTGAAAATAGGGTAATGCTGGCTTCAGAGAAAGAGCTTAGAAGTGTGCCTTCCTCTTGAATTTTTTGGAATAGTCTGAGGAGGATAGATTTTTAGTTTAGTTCTTCTTTGAATGCTTGGTAAAACCAGCCAGACCAGGGCTTTTGTTTGCTGGAAGAGTTTTGATTACTGCTTCAATTTCTATGGTAGTTATCAGCCTACTAAGATTTTTTTATTCTTCCTGACTGAGTTCTGGAAGCTTGTATTTTTCTAATAATATGTCCATTTTGTCTAGATTGTCCAGTTTGTTGGAATACAGTTGTTCATATTATTTTTTTCACAATCCTTTGTATTTCTGTGGGGTCAGTTGTTACTTTACCTCTTTAATTTCTGATTTTGTTTATTTGGGTTCTCTCTCTTTGCTTCTAGGTGAGCCTGGCTAGAAGTTCATCAATCTTGTTTATCCTTTCAGAGAACCAGCTCTTTGTTTTATTGATCTTTTGCATTGATTTTTTGGTCTCTATGTCATTTATTTCTGCTCGGATCTTTCTTGTTTCCTTCCTTCTGCTTACTCTCGGCTTTTCTTTTTGCTCTATTTCTAATTCTTTGAGTTGCAGGGTTGAAAAGTTTGTTATCATTTTTTCTTATTTTTTGAGGTAGGCCTGTAGAGGTATGAACTTTCCTCTCAAGACTGCTTTTACCATGTCCCATAGATTTCGGATTGTTGTGTTTTCATTGTTGTTTTTTTTGTTGCCAGGATGTTTTTTTATTTTTTCTTTGATCTCTTTGGCAATCCAATCATTGTTTAATAGCATGCTATTTAACCTCAAAGTGTTTGATTATTTTCATTGTTTTATTGTAGCGAATTTCTAATTTTATGCCATTGTGATATGAGAAGATGTTTGATATAATTTCTATCTTCTTGAATTTGAAGAGATTTTGCCTGTGTCCCAATATGTGGTCTATCTTTAAAAATGTCCCGTGTGCACTTGAGAAGAACGTATATTGTGTAATTTGGGGTGAAGTGTTCTGAAGATGTCAATTAAGTCCATCTAATCTAGTGAATCATTTAGGATTGATGTTTCTTTGCAGATTTTTGTTTAGAGGACTTATCCAGTGGTTTCAATGGGGTATTAACCCTTTGCGGTCGTTTGTCTACTCTCAGCCACCAAAGCTTTTTTACGGTTCCGGTCGTATGTCTGCTCTCAGCCACCACAGCAAGGAACCGTACGAATCTTAACTCTATTCATTCATGTATCAGTTCATAATTTCTCTGAAAGCTCTTAAGTGTCTAAGTGACCTTGTCACGAACCAAAACACTGCCCCGACAAATCGAAACTCAATATAAACAAACGCGGTCGTTCCACACTCGCCATGCAAAACACCGTGGCGAGTCAGTCGCCTTTTGAGAGTGAAGAAATCGACAAGCTTCGGAGATACTTCGCAGAATTTCAAATAAAGCTTTACAAATTACATTTAACTGTAATTAGGCATTCTCGCTTGTTAAGATATTTCAAAATAATACTCCAAAATGGCAAAAAGAAAGTTACCAAAAGAAGTGTACTGCGAATCTGAAAGTAATGATGAAGAGTTTTATTTTGGCACCTTGAATACTGACTCTGACGTAGAAAGTGATAACGTTTGTAGTGATTCTACTAGTAGTGACGTAGTTCCAAAAAAGAATTAATAAATCTTGTTTATCATTCATAATCTTGCATGTTATGTATCACTGCTCTTTCAATGGAAATTAATTCCGACCAGTACGACACCCATGTCCAAATTTAATACGAACACAAAGTTAAAGTCCCCTACTATGACTGTATTGCTATCAATCTCTCCCTGGATATCTTCAGAAGTTTGTTTGTTTGTTTTTTGGTGTTTGTTTTTGGGTTTTGTTTTTTTATGTATTTGGGTGCTCCTGTATTGGGTAAATATATGTTTACCAGAGTTAAATATTCTAGTTGAATTGCTCCCTTTAGTATTATGAAGTGGCCTTCCTTGTCTCTTGTTGTGGCCTTCATTTTGAGGTCTAATTTGTCAGATGTAAGTATTGCTACCCAGCTTTTTTTTTTTTTTTCATTTCCATTTGCCTGAAAAAAAATTTTTTTCATCTATTCACTATCAGTCTATGTGAGTCCTGTGTTCTGAGGTGGGTCTCTTGTAGACAGCAGATGTATGGGTCATGTTTTCTTATCCAATTCAGCTACCTATGTCTTTTGATTGGAGCATTTAGTCCATTTGCATTTAAGGTTATTATTGATGGGTACTTGTTTGTCACCATTTTTATTCTTTATATCTGTGTTCCTTCTTCCCTTCCTATTTCTTCTTTTTACAGCAGTCCCTTTAGCATTTCTTGCATTACTGGTTTGGTGATAATAAACTCCCTTAGACCTTTTTTGTCTGTGAAGCTCCTAATCACTTCAATTTTGAATGATAGCCTTATTGGGTATAGTATTCTTGGATTCAGTCATTTACTTTGCATCACTTTGTATATTTCATTCCATTCCCTTCTGGCCTGATGTGTTTCTGTTGAGAAATTAGTTGATAGTCTAATGGGAGATCCCTTGTAGGTAACTTTCTGTCTCTCTCTGGCAGCCTTTAAGATTCTTACTTTATCGTTGCTGTTTGCCAATTTAATTATGATGTGTCTTGGTGTTGGTCTTTTTGGGTTCATCTTGGTTGGGACTCTGTGAGCTTCTTGGAATTTTCTTCCCAAACTCAGGGAAGTTTTCTGTCATTATTTCTTCAATCAGGATTTCTATTCCTTGCTCAGTTTCCTCTCCTTCTGGTACACCTCTTATGTGGGTGTTGTTTCATTTTGTGTTTTCCCAAAGCTCACTTAGGCTCTTCTCCTGTTTTTTAAGTTTATTTTTCCAATTGCTGCTCTGCTTGGGCATTTTTTCCTACCTTGTCTTCTAGCTCACTGATGTGGTCCTCAACTTCTAGTCTACTGTTGATGCTTTCTGTTGAATTATTTCTTGCAGCTATGGCATTCTTCATTTCTTCTTGGTTCTTCTTTATTTCCTCTTGATTCTTACACATGTTGTTGAATTTGTCTTCCATCCTTTTCAGGGTCCTTTTGACCATTGCTCTGAATTCTTTCTTTGACAAATGGTTTGCCTCCATTTCGTTTACCTCCTTTTCCAGTGATTCCTTTTTTTTTTTTTTTTCGTGTGGAGGCTGTTTCTTTGTCTCCCCATTTTCACTCCTCTCAGATTGTCTGGTTATGTGGCTCACTCTCTACCACGTTGAACAAAAGGCACAAAATACAACTTGACAAGACACAACATAGAGGGAACAAAACATAAATGTATTCATGACACTGATACCCCCAAATAAAGGTGATCACCAGAGAAAAGAAAATTAGGGGAGAGAAAAGAGCACAAAAGTGATATTGAGAAAAGGAAAAAAAGGTAAGAGAGAAAAGAAAATGAAGGAAAACGAAGGGGAGAGAAAGAGAAAAAATATACATATGTGGGGGGATTACTCCACAAAACCAACAACTAAACCAAAAAATGCAAAACCGAACCCCCAGAAAAAAAAGGAGGGGAGCTGAATCTGAAGAGGCAAAGCTTATTTCCAGAAGGTAAGGTAAAGGAATTGAATGAATAGGGGAATGGCCATGATTCAGTATAGAGGAGGTAGAAAGAGAATGAGTGTATAAGAAGAAAAGTAAAAAACAAAATTCAATTAAAAATAATAATAAAGTAATAATAATAATAGAAAATAATAATTAAAAATAGTAATTAAAATATATATTCTATATATAATAAAGAGGTAATATGCAAATTGATCCTCACGCCCTCACATCATCATAAGATGGCCGTTCCCACATTGTCACCAGATGGCCACCACCACATCATCACAAGATGGCTGCCACAAGATGGCTGTCCCCACATTGTCACAAGATGGCTACCCCCTTGTCATCACAAGATGGCCACCCCCATGTTGTCACAAGATGGCCAGCAGGGGAGGGCAGTTGTGGGGGCCAGGCCTGCAGGGGAGGGCAGTTGGGGGTAGTTGGGTCGGCAGGGAAGCAGTTAGGAGGAGATCAGGCTGGAAGGCAGAAGCGGTTAGGGGCAATCAGGCAGGCAGGCAGGCGAGTGGTTAAGAGCCAGCAGTCCCAGATTGTGAGAGGGATTTTCAACTGCCGGTTTAGGCCTGATCTCTGTGGGATTGGACTTAAACCAGCAGTCAGAGGGGTCCCAGATTGAAGAGGGTGCAGGCTGGGCTGAGAGACACCCCGCCCAGTGCATGAATTTTGTGCACCAGGCCTCTAATATATATATATAAAAATTTTCCCCTTTTCTTTAATCAATCTATCTATATATTTATCTATTTTTGCAAAAGGAGAATAGAGTAGGCAGCAGATAGGCCTGAGTTTGGTGAGTGGAACTATTTAAGCTATTAGTAGAAGAAGCTAACAAGCTAGGAGAGGAAGAACAAAAGCATAAAAATAACAAAAACAATAAAACAAACTAATAAACTATCCAACAAGCAACAACAACAGTAAAAAAAAATTGGCTAGCAAAGAAAGAGAAAAGAACAGGGTGCATGAACTTGGGGTGGGGTGGGAATTAGACATACAAGTAAACAAATAGAGACTGCTGTAATAGTAATGAATCAATAAAGCAGATAAAGAAGATCAATTTTTAGCAAGGAGTAAAAAGAAAGGAGAGAGAAAAACTAAAGCAGGAACAGGAGAAGAGAGACAGGATGAAAAAGGGTGAAGTTAGGAGGAAATGGTTGGCCTAAAGGAAAAAATGAGATAGAGTAAAATGATTAAAAAAATAAAATAAAAATAGAAGCTAGAACACCAATCCAAACAACAACAACAACGAAAGGTTAGAATAATAATAGTAATTAAAAATAATAAAATAAAATAAATAAAAGAAAAAAATAGTTTCTTAAGTAAAAAAAAATTTTTTTTTTAAGTTAAGTAGTGAAGTTCATTTGCTTCAGCTGAGTATTTAATGTCCCATAGGGGCTGGTTTAAGACCCCTCTCCACTGTTCTGTCTGCCATGTCTCAGCTTTCTGCTGAGAAGCTGAGAAGCTCCCAGTGATCCACAGCTCCTTTGTGTCAGACGCCACAGCCTCGGTCCCAAGAGGGACCACTCTACCTGCTTTGTTTGACTGCCTGCTTTCAGTCATATTTACACAGGCGTCTATTTCTGACATGGCCTTTAGGTGGTGCTGTTTCTGTATTAGTTTCTGGGACCAAATGGCCCCTCAACCCAGTCCCCAAGTGCTCCCTGGGGGTATTTAGAATCCTCATTTCCCTGCTGAGCTCAAGGCTGGGTGAGGCTACGCTGCTAGAAGGGGCCTGGTCTTTAGGAGCAAACTGTCTGTTCAGGGTTGGAGGGACAGACTGTCCCAGAGCTGGCTTCCTGATCATCTCTCCCTATTTTGCTCCCCAGCTTCCACAAAATCACCTTCCCTGCACCGCAGCCTTGGTGAGTGTTTATAATTGAAACACCCTAAGCACTGGGTTTAGCGAGTAAAAGCAAGGAAAATATAAAGACAGAGCAACCACATAGCTGCACATTTCTCTCCCTCCAGCACTGCGCGGCCGGTGCAGAACTTCAGGCTGCCTTTCTGGGTGCAGCCTCCCATGGCTATGGGCTTAGGTCTAGAGTCCCTGGCTGCCAGCAGCCCTGTGGACCCCCTTCCACAGTCAGGCACTGCCCTGTCCTTAAGGCACGCGGTGTTGGTTCAGCGCAGTCCAGGCTGCCCGCGTTTCTCCCTCCAGCCCAGATCCCCGATCCCACCGGTTTCCCGGCCGGCTCTGACCTTTCTGTCCGTGGATCGTCTCTCCAGCTGTGTTTACTTCGCCATGTCTGGGTGGATGTTACTCAGTTCAGCTGCTGCTTCCATCTGCTCCTTGAGAAGGCACCGGACCCGTCCATCTATTCGGCCACCATTTTGTCTCCCTCTGGACAAACTTTTTAGGAGCCTGTGGCCAGGGAGGCTGGAGTCTCGGTGTCCGTCGGTTCACAGCTATGGCAGCTGGTCCCTGGCCGACGTGGCTGTAGGGTCCCAGGTGGTGTCCCAGGTCTCCCCAGGTGGAGGTGAGGCTGGGCTCCCAGCCACAGCCACTCTCCCCTTCAAGATGACGCGGTCTCTGTGGCAGAGCCAGCTGTTCCAGGAGAGATTTCAGCAGCAGTAGAGGCTGCCTGGCTAGGGGAGCCTGGTCCGCCAGCCCCCAACAGTCCTGTGGAGTATAGCTGTCCCTCACTCACACACACCCTACATGTCCACACACTCCCCTTTTGCTCTCTCACTCACTCACACTCTCTTTCTCACTGCCATCCTGTCTGCTGCCATCTTTCTCTCCTCTGAACATGTCTTTGACAATGCATTGTATATATCCTATTGACTTATTTATAGTCCTTATGAAATGTTTTAGTAGTCACCCTGGGATTCACTCTATTCATTGTTACATAACCCAAGTCTATCTTCAAACAATATTGTTTTATGCCTAGTGTAAGGACTTTATTACAGTATATTTCCAATTTCTCCCTTCCATTTTTTGAGGCATTATTGTAATATATTTTACTTTTTTACATCTCATAAGCAAATACATTGTTACCACTTTATATTTGTTAGGTCTGATCAGATAATTGAATCACCATCCCTGCCCCTGGGAACTGACCTTTAGACCACTTCACAACTGACATTCCCTTTTGCTTAGACCACATTCCACTTGCTAAAACCATTATCTTTCCCCTCAGGACGCGCCCAGAGAATTCTCTGCCAAGAAAAGCCCACCTAGCGTCCTTTAAAACATCTGACTCCTGGTCCCTGGGTGCTGGCACCATTTTTTCCAGATGACTTAATCCTTCTATATAATAAAACCCTAATATGCAAATCGCCTGAATGGCAGAACAACAGGCAGAATGACCGGTCACTATGATGCTCACTGACCACCAGGGGGCAGATGCTCAATGCAGGAACTGCCCCCTGGTGGTCAGTGTGCTCCCACAGGGGTGCGCTGTTCAGCCAGAAGCTGGGCTCATGGCTGATGAGTGCAGTGGTGGTGGCAGGAGCCTCTCCTGCCTCTGTGGCAGCACTAAGGAGCAGGGAGCTGAGTGGTAAGGATCAGCGAGCAGGCAGGCAGTAAGGAGAGAAGGGTCCCGGACTGCAAGAGGGCACAAGCCGGGCTGAGGGACCACCTCGCTCCAGTGCATGAATTTCGTGCACCAGGCCTCTAGTAAGTTCATAATTCTTTACCCCTTTTGGCCTCATGTGTTCCTCCTTTGGCAACCCTAACAATATTTACTAACCTTGTAATTAAAAATACAGATAAATAAATTTAAGGTGATTTTTATTCTTTATTTCCAATGTCCTTCATTCCTTTGTGTGAATCTAGTTTTCTGACCTGTTGCATACTCCTCCCTGAAGATATTCTTTTAACATTTCTTGTAGAATAATTCTAGAATTAATTGATTCATTATTTATTGGTGGAAATCTTTTTATTCTTCATTATTTTTTAGATAATGAAGAATATTGTTGTTCAGCATTCAATTTTTGTTTGAGAGTTGTTTTTTGTTTTTCCTCTAGCACTTTGTCATTTTGCTAGCATGGATCCTGACAAGAAATTTGCTATAATTATTGTTAATGTTCCTTTCAAGATAACATGGTATTTTTTTCTGGAGTTTATTAAAATATTTCATCTAGAATTTGGGGATGTGACTTTTAATAGAGAAATAGAATAGTGTTGAATAAATGAGGTCGTTTTGACAGTGATGATGATACTCATCAAATATTCCAACTTTTCACTTACATTCTCAGCTGCACTGGGAAGTCATGTGTCTATTTCTGGCCAATGGAATGTGGGCAGAAATGCCATGTGTCACTAGCAGGTGAACATATTTATAAACTGGCAAAGGAACCTTCATTTGCAAAGTAATGAACCTAGAAGGTAGCATAGATTCTTTCAGCCTTAACCTCTGAATGGGCACCTCTACTTCTACCAGACAAGCAGTTTAGGTGAAAATAAGGTTTTTTGGTGGTTAAGAAACTGGGATTTATGGGTTAATTTTTAACTTTAGTGTGACCGAGTTTATTTTGATAAATAAGAACACCATGAGTTACTTTCTCCAAAAAGGAAAGCATGTAAATCATAACTTTACCTGAGAATGTAAAGACCAAAATAGTACATTTTAAAAAGCAAAGCAAAAAAGAGGTGGTGGAGAGCATTAAGAAGAAAATTTGAACCCAATAGAAGCAGCAAATACTTCACAGAGGAATAAGCAACTGAACTAAAATTAAAATCATATTCCATTTGACACTTAAGATATCAGAAGCCCAGAATTGCTCCTAATTATTCACTCAATGGCAGCAGCGTAAAGGCCAATTCCTGGGTCTCCTTACAGACTGCCACTATTTAGCACTTTTTTATTTTGTTAATAATCTATTCACTTTAATGGTTTTGATTAAACAGACATCAAAATGGACCCTTTACAAGTGTTAAAGATGTCAAGAAATGGGAGGAAATAGCTATTTGAAGAAATTTCTTAATGCATGTAAAACACTGTCCTCATCTTGACTTCAGAAGATTAGTCCCAGGATCTTTGAGTCAGATATTCTGATAGTACATCTCAATTTCATCACTGAAGCATCAAAGAAACTACATGAATATATATTTATATAACTTATAAATATATATGAGAACTTTATCAGAAAATTTAGATAAACTATTTTTTAAAAAAGCATCCTATATAATAAAAGCCTAGGTGGCGTCGCGCGACGTCGTCACAAGATGGCCACCGCAATGCCATCACAAATGGCCACCCACAAGATGGCTGCCACAAGATGGCCGGCAGGGAAGGGCAGTTGTGAGTAATCAGGCCAGCAGGGGAGGGTAGTTGGGGGCAATCAGGCCTGCAGGGAGGGCATTTGGGGGTGACCAGGCTGGCAGGGGAGGGCAGTTGGGGTGAGATCAGGCTGGCAGGGAAGACAGTTGGGGGTGACCAGGCCTTCAGGAAATGGCAGTTGGGGGTGATCAGGTCGGCAGGGGAGGGCAGTTGGGGGCCATTAGGCCAGCAGGGGAGCAGTTAGGGAGCAATCAGGCTGGCAGGCAGAAGCGGTTAGGGGCAATCAGGCAGACAGGCAGGTGAGCGGTTAGGAGCCAGCTGCCCCTGTGGGATCGGGCCTAAATTGGCAGTTGGACATCCCCCAAGGGGTCCCAGATTGGAGAGGGTGAAGGCTGGGCTGAGGGATCCCTCCCCCCCCCCCGTGCATGAATTTCATGTACCAGGCCTCTAGCTCCTCTTATATCTGTCATTTATTATTTTCTTTTAGATATGGTATAAAAAGCTCAGCATAGAGGCTCTATATTCAGCATCAATAAATGGGCTCTTAAAACTGAATTCAGTCCACCAAACTGCTCCAGTAATTACCTCTCTCCTATATAATTGTGATTTTTTTTTTGGTAATTGTCCTGTTAGAACTGTTATTTACTTTCCCAATAAAAGAGACTATCCTGTGAATGAAATAAATTGGCAGAGGCTTTGGTATTAACTCCCTGTGTCAGTAAAAAAGTTCCCCAACAAACATTTCTGGAAATGTTTTATTTGTATTTGTGATAATATTGTAAAATGATTACATGGTATTTTTAAAAAGATTGAATTATATCATGAAATTTACATCACATTTAATATACATTTTCATTCCTGGCTTGGTAGCTCAGTTGGCTAGAGCATCATCCTAGTACACCAAGGTTGTGGGTTCAATTTCTGGTCTGGCACATGCAAGGAGCAACCGATGAATGCATAAATAAGTGGAGCAACAAATTGATGTTTCTCTTTCTCTCCCACCCTCTCTCAATATATAAAATGAATAAATAAAAGATTAAAAAATATACATTTTAAATATGAATAAGGTATAAAAATGCCTTATAAATACATATAAAAATGTATAACCGTACAGACTAAATAGATTCTAACCTCATATTCCCAGGACAGGCTTGTGAAATTCCTAGAGTCCTGACAGACTTTGTGGACCCAATTGTATGTATGAAAGTCTGCCTATGGGACCGTGATGAAAGTTCTGTTTAGGTAGCACCATACACAAAACATCTCACCAAAGGCATGAGTGCAGTCTGAAATCCAGTCCACTGTCAGTTCGCCAAGCCTTCGGCCCCAGTTAAACTATCCTCAGTGAGATGAAAGGGCACTTAATTCTGCACAGCCATAGGCTGTCCTCTAGGAGACTAAACGTCCCCTAATTTGTATACCAACTTGATATAGTTAGCAGTGGCCTTTTCTGTACCTTTAGAGACTCTCCACAATAATTTACAAGTGGTGGGGAATATCACACCCTGTCATCCCTTGCATTGGAAGAACATTTTTCAAACCGATCCAAGTCCTATCAACAAAACAGACAAAGAAAGGAGGGGGAGAGGTAACAGACACACCTAATGCAGTTAACCGACTTAGACATCAAAGTAATTCTGATTTACATGCTAAAAAATATTTTACCAAGGTTAAAAAACATTTAAAATGAATTAAAATGGAAAGCCAAGAACGAATATATATATATATATATATATATATATATATATATATATATATATATATTAGTTAGTAACTAAAATTAGGATATTAACAAATGTGTTTAATAGCTGAAAGGTGGCACTAAAGGAGAAGATTTGTAAACAAGAATAAAATTCAGTAAGAAATACACAGAAAGAATTTTTAAAAATACAGAATAAGGCATAAAATGACATGTTGAAAAGTCTAACACACATGTTATTAGAGTCACAAATGAAAAGGAAAGAATGAGGTAGAAGTAATACCATACCTAGAGATACTAACAAAATTTTTAAAACTAGTGATAGACATCAAGTCACATATTCCATTATACTCATAAACTCTAACCACAATAAATACCAGAAACAAACTAATAAAAATTTTAAAATAAAAAAGCATACACATGTAGCCACTTCAGAATCAAACTGCAGAAAACAAGTGACAGGAGTTGGTTTTACTTAAAAGTCATTTTATCCTCAAAGAATCAATAGGAAGACTGCAACTGTCTTCTAAAAAGAAACAGAAAGGTAGGAAGCAATGTACTGAAAGAAAATAAAAAGGAGTGGTTGACTAGAATTCTATCATCAGCAAAAAATTTCTAAAAAATGAAAGGAAAATGGGACATTTTTTCAGATAAGAGAAAACAATATAATTTTGTCAAACACACGAAATGTAATACTAAAGTGATATCTTCAGGCAGAAATAAAATTAGCCCAAATGGAGGGAAATCCTATATAATAAAAAGGTTATATGCAAATAGACCGAATGGTAGAACAACCAAACAACCAATCAAAGCATAATATGCTAATGATATGCTAAGGCTGCTCAACCGCTTGCTATGACGTGCACTGACCACCAGAGGGAAGACAGTCGACTGATCGACCAGTTGCTATGATGTGCACTGACCACCAGGGGGCAGATGCTCCGACCAGTAGGTTACCTTGCTGCCGGGGTCCTGCCGATCAGGACTGAGTGAGATGGGCCAGACACACCCTGGAGCCCTCCTGCGGTCCCTCCTTGGCCCGATTGTGCACCGGTGGGGTCCCTCAGCCTGGCCTGCACCCTTTTGAAATCTGGGACCCCTCAGGGGATGTCCGAGAGCTGGTTTCAGCCTGATCCTGCAGGCCACTCCCCTTGGGAGGGCACCAGACTCAGGGCTCATGGCTGGTGAGCGCTGCTGCTGCAGCAGGATCCTCTCCCAATTGGGACTGATTGAGCATGAGCCCGTGGCAGGCACAGTGGGGCCCGGATGAGCGGGAGTGGCAGTAGGAGCTGCAAGCAGTGTTGGACTGTGGGTTTTGGCACAATTGCACCCAGAGGGACCCCACCCATGCACAAATTCATGCACTGGGCCTCTAGTTAAGAATAAAAAGCTAAAAAAAAAAGTATAAAAATTTTGGTAAGTCTACATAGCTGTTGACTGTACAAAACAATAATAGCAATAACAAAGTCTTATAAAGTTTAAATATACATAGATTTAATATTCATCAAAAAACAATGGGAAGAGGGTAAATGAATTTAAAGATTTTTAAAATCTTGCTTTGTCTGGAATATGACAGAAATACTAATTTACATTTAACTGTATTAAATCAGAGAAGCAAGCTTAATGTATTGACATTGATATTCACTAAGTAATAGTAATGTAACTAATAAAAGGGGAAAAGTTACGTAATACATGCCCCTTCACATATGAGAAAAAAATTAACTAAATAGACAACTAAACACAAAATAAGTAAAAATAAGGAAAAGGAATATGAAATAAAATGTTGCATACTTCTTAGCTCAGTGATAAATAATATTTTTAAAATAAAAAGTATAATTACCTAATATGAATCTGGTCACAAGAAATCTATGGAGTTAAAGCTACATACTTTACATTAGAAAGCTATTCAAGCATATCTAAAATGGAAACATTACAGCAGATGTGGTACATACATAAATGGAATACTACTCAGCCATATGAAAAGATAAAATACTGCCATTTGTGACAACATGAGTGGAACCTCAAAATATCATGCTAAGCAAACAAAGCAGACAGGAAAAGTTAAGAACCATTTGATTTCACTCAGATGTGGGATATAAAACTAAAAGCAACAAATAAACAAACAAACAAGAAACACAAACAAAACCTCATAGACACAGAAGTATGGTGCTCACCAGAGGGAGGGGGCTGGAGGACTAGTAAAGGATAAAGAGGTTCAAATATATGGGTATAGAAAATTATTTGACTTTGGGTGGTGGGCACACAATGCAGTATGAAGATCATGCGTCACAGAAATGTACACATGCAATTTATATCATCTTTTTTTGAAATCTATATAATTTATTAACCGATGACAGCACAATAAATTTAATAAAAAGAATGAAAAAATGGGAACATTAAGAAAATACAGTATAAAAATGAAGAAATAACAATGATATCTTACCAAATGATCTTACCTAATAATAGACAAACATGTAAATTGACTGTCCCTCTACTACGCTCACCAACCAATCAGGAAAGTATGCAAAGTAACCCAACAAAGATGGCGGTTAATTTGCATAAGTAGGCACCCAGCAGCCTGGGTCCCGGGAACATCATCGGGCATCCAGGTCACTCTGAGGTAGGCCCCGTGTGGGCCCTGAGCAGCCTAGAAAGGGCCTGAGCCAGGGGGCTCCTGAGCAGGGCTGTGCCTATGATCAGAGCCGAGGGGGCCCCTGCCCAGGCCTTACGCCTCGGTCAGAGGCGTTAGGCCTGGGCAGGGGTGGAGCCGGCGATCGGAGCAAGCAGGGGCGGAGCCGGTGATCAGAGGGAGCTGGGGGTCACCTTCCCAGGCCTAACGCCTCGGCCAGAGGCATTAGCCCTGGGCAGGGGCGGAGCTGGCAGTCGGAGGGAGCTGTGGATCCCCTGCATAGGCCTAGAGTTAGGCCTGGGCAGAGGCAGAACTGGCGATCGGAGGGAGCATGGATGGAGCCGGTGATCGGAGGGAACTGGGGTTCCCCTGCCCAGGCCTAACGCCTCTGCCAGAGGCGATAGGCCTGGGCAGGGGCAGAGCACGCCATCGGAGGGAGCAGAGGTGGAGCCGGAGATCGGAGGGAGTTGGGGGTCCCCTATCCAGGCCTAAAGCCCTGGCCAGAGGCCTTAGATCTGGGCAGGGGCCAATCTGGGGATCGGTTTGAACTACAGAGGAAACACCTTTTCTGACCGCTCATTGGCTAAGCTCCCTGTATGTCACTGGTAATATTCTTAGTAACTTGGGTAATAAGAATCCAAGAAGGTGACCTAGGGTTTTTCCACCTCACTCCTGGAGAAAAAACAGAAGGTCCACTGCTGGAGGGCTAAGAAATGTCATATCCTGTCCTAGCCAGTTTGGCTCAGTGAATAGAGCCTTGGCCTGCCAACCACAGGGTCTGGGTTCAATTCTGACCAAGGGCATGTACCTAGGTTGCAGGCTCCTCCCTGGTCGGGGCCCAGGTCAGGGCTCATGCAGGAGGCAACCAATCAAAGTGTTCCTCTCACTTTGATGTTTCTCTCTGTCTTTCCCTTTCTCTTCCACATTCTCTAAAAATCAATGGAAATATATCCTCAGGTGAGGATAAAAAAAAATAATAAAGAAAGAAATGTCATATCCTATGAAAGACACATCTTGAAAATTCCTAAATAAAGTTGTCATTTTTTCATGGTGAAGGGACTGGAGTCCGTGTTGATGAAAACACCTTGGTGGCTGTGGTGACTGGCAGTGGCTGCAGCAACAGGGTGATGGGGCTGGTGCCTTTCCCTGATCAACCCGGTCGCCTCCCACAAAGGGAGGCCAGACTGCGGCTTAGGCCGTTGCCCAAGGGGAGCAGGGAGCAGGTCTAAGCTGTCAGTAGGACATCCCCTGAGGGCTCCCAGTATGTGAGAGGGGGCAGGTTGGGCTGAGGGACCACCCCCCAGTGCACAAATTTCATGCACCGGGCCCCTAGTCCTATATAATAAAAGGCTAATATGCAAATCGACCAAATGGCAGAACGACTGGTTGCTATGATGTGCACTGACCACCAGGGGCAGACTCTCAATGCAGGAGCTGCCCCTGGTGGTCAATGCGCTCCCACAGAGGTATCACCGCTCAGCCAGAAGTCAGGCTCATGGCTGGTGAGTGCAGCGGTGGAGGTGGGAGCCTCTCCCACCTCCATGGCAGCACTAAGGATGTCCAACTGCCAGCTTAGGCCTGCTCCCTGAGTGCTCCTGGACTGCAAGAAGGCACAGGCCTGGCTGAGAGACCACCCCCCCAGTGCACAAATTTCATGCAACAGGCCTCTAGTAAAAATATAAATGTAAAACCCATGATAAATAGCTAAAAATGTTAAAAAACATTGTCTCTGAGAATCAGTGTGAAGGCAGAAAGAACAAGGTGTGGGTGATTTCTCATTGTAAGACTTGTTTCACTTTGGTTAAGTGAAAATATCAAGTTAAAATAAAAAGAAATGTGGGGAAATTTTATCCTTGGATGAGTACTAAGAAGAACATAGACATTTAAGTAGCTCAGGCAATTAAAAACAGCAAAGGTTAATAAAATTCTGTATTAGGTTAGTATAAGAAACTAAATGGCTCCTTCATTGGGAATTGTTGACATGATTTCAACATATGACAAAGAAAAAGAACAATTATTGACTTGAACTTTACTTCTCTCTTTTAAGGTCAACATATTTTTCTTCAAACTAGAAATGTTAGAATATTTTTATTTGTATCTTATAAGAAAAAAAAGAGATTGTTTAACTCATCCTAGATTCACTGAGAAAATCCATTCAGAGAAAAGTTATTGGACCTTGGAGGAGGCTAGATTACACGGCTCTCAAAGAGAAAAAGAAAGCATATTGTGAAAATTGTAGATTGTTTGATAGATTTCCCCCAAATCTTAGATAATTTGTGAATGTTTTAAAAATATATGATCACAAATAAATAACAAGGACAACTGTGCACTGCTCAGGCAAAGGCAGGCAAAGCAGTGGGAGAAACATTTGTCCATGCTATTTCAATAAGAGCAGCTCTTTATAGAGTAGTTTTGGTGCTAGTTCCTAATATTTATGTGAAGGAAGATTTCAATGACTATGAAGATTTGAACGTTATTGGGAAGGACATCATTGCCATTTACAACAACATGGCTGAAATGTCAAAATATTGTGCTAAACAAAAAAAAAGTAGACAGGAAAGTTAAGAACCATCAGAAAAGAAGTCAGGAAACTACAGCTCATGGGCTCAGTTTGGTTGGCTATATGTTTTTGTAAATAAAGTTGTATTAAAACAGTCACACTCTGGTCAATGATTGTTTTCCTCTATAGCAACAGAGCTAAATAGTTGCAACAGGCCATCTGTCTTGCAGAGTCTAAAGTATTTACTTCTAGCTCTTTATAGAAAAAAATTTGCTGACACATGGGTTATATAAAACTCAATGCAATTAATATTTTATTGAACAACCATACTCCTTATTATTCAACAATTACATCCATGATTTGGATTAAGAAGGTGTCATTGAAAATATTTTTGACAGCAAATAATAGAGCTGAACTGACAATGACTTAATTAACTCTACAGGAAATTATTCTTTATGCATAAAATCAGGCCTAAATATAGTCATCTAAGGATGGAAGCTGTTTACAGATGTCAGCCAAGACCCAGCCTCCTTCTAACTTCTTGCTTTGACTTATTTATTATTATTATTATTATTTTAATGTTCATCCTCATGGTCACAAGATGTTGTACCTTCAAGAATCACATCCTCATTCAGATAGGACAAAGGGAAAGAAAGCTTTTTTTCTGATGAGTTTTTTCTTTTCCTTTTCACTTGGGTGGCAAAGACATCCACAAGAACTTTTGCCTACATTTCATTTGTCATAGCAGATTATTTATTTATCCAACAGTTATTTATTTTTTTTTAAATTACCGTTTACATTTAATATTTTTATTAGTTTCACATGTACAGCATAGTGGTTAGATAATCATATACTTTACAAAGTGTTCTTCCTAATATTCCCAGTACCCACTGGCACCATGCGTAGTTATCACAATATTATTGACTATATTCCTATGCTGTGCTTACACTCCCATTACTATTTTTAACTACCTGTCCTCTTTAATCCCTTCACTCTCACCTAGTCCTCAAGCCCCTCCCCTCTGGCAACCATCTGTCTGCTCTCTGTATCTGTGAGTCTGTTTCTGCTTTGTTTGTTTGTTTGTTTGTTTTGTTTGTTTATACTGTCCTTTAGATTCCAAATACAAGTGAAATCATATGATATTATTCACTGTCCATCAAACTAAGCACGATGCAAGGTATTATGGGATAGTAGTGAGTAAACATAAACAAGCTGAGCGATTAATAAGATCACAACCTACAAATAAAGGCAGATGGTTAAATAAATAACTATAATGAAAAGTAACAGATTTTATTATATTGATGTATGGAGTAAGAAATGGTTCCCAGAGGAAATGAAGTCCAAATCAACTCTGAAGAATGAATAAGAACAAACTTGTACTGGCCAAAGAAAAGTCATAGGCTATGTCCCTGAGGTGAGATGAGTATAACGTATCTGAAAAAAAGCCCAAGAACTTTACTATTTCCAGAGTGTAAAATGGGCATAGGGTGGGGCCCCTGAAGATGAGACATGAGAGGTCATTAGAGGCTCAGGGTGGATAGGACAACTCCAGTGAAGGAGGTTACCCACAGAGCACTTCCCTCCTTACCTGGAGTCACCTGAAGGGCTCTGGAAAGCTCCTGCAGTGGTGGAGGGATTTGATCAGAAGGCCACTTCAGAATGATCACTGTGGCCACAATGTGGAAAGTGAATTGAAGGCTGATAGCACATGGCAGTGCAGATACCCAGAGGAGGTCACTGCGATAGTTCAGACAAAAGGGTTTCCAAATGGGTGGTGCAGCAGAGGGATGAGAAGGAAGTAGACAGATTCAGGAGGTCCTTAGAAAGTGACCCAAGACTACTTGATGAGCCTTGGGTGGCTGAGTTGGTTGGAGCATCATCCTGTATACCAAAAAGGTTGCGGGTTCAATTCCCAGTCAGGACAACATACCTGGGTTGCAAATTTCATGCCCCTATAGGAAGCAACAAATTGATAGTCTCTCTCTCTCTCTCTCTCTCTCTCTCTCTCTCTCTCTCTCTCCCAAAATCAATAAACATATCCTTGAGATTTTTTTAAAAAGTGCTTGATGACTGATTACTCTGGAATGAGATGCTGGCGTCTGTCTTTGTCAACTGGCTGTTCACTTGATAGAGAGCATTTTGAGGAGACACATGCTGAGAGGGGACCATCATGAATTTAGTCTGGGCCACTTGAAGTTTGAGAGGCCTGTAATCTATGTAGGTCTATATAATCAAGTTGGGAAATTAGTAGACACCTGGACATCAGCTTTGAAAACTGAGTAGTTAGAGAGTTTGGGGAATCTTCAGGGTCTAGCTAGAAATTAAGGCACAGTAGTAAGTGAAATCTCTCGGAGGCTTGTGGGATGAGGACAAGCCCAAGCCTATGTGCATAGCTGGTAAATACTAACGCAGGCAGAGATTCTCAAAGGATTGCCAGACAGGATCAAATTGATGCTTTTTAAACCACAAAAGGAGACTTTCTTATGGCTAAGCCATGTAATTTGTAATCATATTACAGCTCGGGAACCAGTGATCTGAGGCTTTGCCAAAGGAAAAATGTCAAGAAGGAGGTTTTGCAGGGAACAGCTGAAAAAAAATTAAGGAAATACAACAGAGGGTGAAATTGTTTCAAAGAAGAGATAGTGGTCAATAGTGACAAATGTGTTTAAAAGTTTGAATAAAAAAGAGTTGGGAATTGCTATTGTGTCCAACGCAGAGATTTTGTTGGTAGCCTTTGAGAAATGCCATTTCAGCGGGGTCAGGAAGTCAGGAGATAAATTTCCCTAAGTAAAATGTGAGGCTGGTGTGGGAGGGATGAAGGTGGTCAGAGGAAAATATACACATGTACATGTAGTGGTTAGAAGACATGTAGACACAAGAAGCATGGCAGGGCAATGTGAACCAGGTACAGAGGGGACAGCAAACAGGGAACCCTTTTCCAAGATGGAAGAGGCTTAAGTATTAATGGGAAAAGGAGAGAAAGGAGTTAAATGATTTGGAGCTACGACCGATGAAGAGATTGGTTTCAGAGACGAAGAGCAACAGCCTTTCTGTTATGATGAGGGGAGGAAGGTGTGTTGGACCCTCCAGCATTCGAAAATTTCATGGCAATATTTTCCATACCTCTCATCAATCAGATTAGTCTACAATTATTCTACTGTTTTTCTTCTCTCTCACTGATTTAGTGACTTTTTGGTATATGTGGCACTCAAGTTTCAGTATTCAAGATTTAAATTGGGTAGCTTCTTAAAAATCAATCAAGTGGTTTAAAAATATATTTTTCCATTGCTTTAGATTCAGCGGTTCTCAACCTGTGGGTCGCAACCCCTTTGGCGGTCGAACGACCCTTTCACAGGGGTCACCTAAGACCATCCTGCATATCAGATATTTACATTATGATTCATAACAGTAGCAAAATTACAGTTATGAAGTAGCAACAAAAATAATTTTATGGTAGGGTCACAACATGAGGAACTGAAGGTTGAGAACCACTGCTTTAGGATAAATTATGTAGAATCGAAATTATCTTTTTGTTTGTTTGGTTTTTGTCCCTCTGTTTTTTAAGCTAACTACCAGACAGAATATTTTTGCATTGCTTTTTTTTATCAATTTTTAAAATATTTATGATAATCTACTCTGTCTTAAAAGAAAAGCATCCAATGTCAATCTCTGGCAAAGAGCAGACACTCAACAGACATTTTAAATTATTAAAAAAACAAAAACAAAACACACACAATAAATCAACCTCATACCTTTCAAATCGTCCACCAAATGCAGCCCACCTTTTGTATTTACAGTTCAGATTCCACCCAGGGAGCCCAGGAGCCGCATAAACAATTAGTTTTAATTGAATTCCTTTTATTGGCCAGATACTCTACTAAGTCCTGTATTTTTAAGAAAATTTTATATTGTTCCCAACTCATCTCTCACTCCTGATCTATGTCCTATACTGTGGTTCTAACCCTACCCATACACCCCTGGATTCCTGTCTTTCCCGACTGTCCTCTCCTGGTATTGCTTTAGTCCTCTGATGGTTTCTCACCTGGACACCTAAGAAGCCTCCCACCTGAGCCCCCTGCTCTCAGTCTCTCTTCACTCCTTCCACCTTTAACATTTCTGTTAAAGTTACCCATAAAAAAAGCCAAACTCAATCACATCACTGACCTGAATTTCTTAACTGATCTATCCTTATTTTAACCTACACTTCCCTGTGTCTTTGCCTCTGTTTAGAATGCCCTATCCACCTTCTTCTTCTCACAATTCCGGCCCATCCTGTAAAATCCAGATCAAATGCCATCTTTTTCATGGAACTGCTCTCATGTTTCCAAGCATCATTACTTCATATGTTTGTAATGTCACTCATCATAGTGCACTCTTGTTTGCCTGTGTAATGAATCAAGTTGTTCCTCAAAGCAGGAAGACCTGCTCTGGCCACACCCCACTCCCACTGCGTTTTCCCATGATCTAGAAAAGTGTCACATTCGACCCTGTGTTAGTTAGCTATGCTACCATGACAAAGTAGCACAGACTGGTGGTTAAATAACAAAAATGTATTGTCTCACTGTTCAGGAGGCTGGATGTCTGCCATCAAGATGCCAGCAAGGTTGGCTTTGTCCCGGGCCTCTCCTTGGCTTGTAGATGGCCATCTTCTCCTTATGCCTCTTCACATCATCTTCCATCCACGTGTATCGTTCTGTCCAAATCCCCCTTTCATAAGGACACCAATCATATTGGAGCAGAGGCTCCTTATTCAGTATGACCTGATCTCAGCTGATTACATCTACAAGGGCCCATTTCCAGGTAGGTTTATAGTCTAAAGTACTGGTGGGCTAGGACTTTAGCATATGAATTTGGGGGTGACATATCAATCCATAACAAATGTGTAAATAAACGTGTGTTGAATTACTGAAAAAAAAATAATGAAATGTTGTTGCTTTGTTTTTTGAAATATACCTCACAGTTTTCTTTCCTTCCCAATCCCACCTGCTATTTTCTTCACTCTTACTCAAAAAAGTTTTCATTGATCACTGCCCTAATGCTCAGTTCTCCAATCTACTCTTACTATTGCTGCTACTTTATTCTTTTTAAATGCTGTGTGCATCAACTCAAGGTTCTTGAGGTTCTACCAGGGCTTACTTTCTTATACTTTATCAAACAAAAAATTACTTTCTTTTAAGAACTACCACAATCTCAATCCATCTTATTTATTATATCTTAGCAATGTATAAACTTGGCCTGTATGAATAACAACACTAGAATGAGGGAATCTTGAGAGAAACCAGCATCCAATATTTGATGGCATATTTTAAGGCAGATAAAATCTAGAATTAAGCCTTGGGAGTTGCTGGGAACCAGCAGGCAGAACAGCATTGTCCAAAAATTTTGAAAATGAGTGAGCAGGCAAGTGCAAACATAGCATCAGGAGGTCTAGAAAAAGTAGCAGTGGGTTCCCACAGGTGGGCAGCACCCAGCAAGAGGAATCTCAGGACAGGTGATATTCTGAACTGCCAGTGGGCAGGTCACAGAGGAAAGTTCATCAGTGGATTGGAAAACATGAGCCACAGGGCGAAAGTTCAGGAAGAGGTTTCAGAATTTCTGGGTTAAGCTCTAGGGTCCACGAAAATTAGCAAAACAGAACCTAGTGCTGGGAAGGTGGAAAACCAAGGAGCTAAGATAAGAGTGACAGGGTCATCAAGACGAAATGAGTCTGCCCAGTCCATTCCAACTGGTAACAAGAATGCTACTGAAAGGCTATGCCTGGGTAATCAATCTCCCAACAAAAAGAGAGAGCCCTGGCTGGTTTTGCTCAGTAGATAGAGCACAGGCCTGCTGACCAAAGGGTTTCAGGTTCAATTCCAATCAAGAGCATGTACCTTGGTTGCAGGCTCCTCCCTGGCCAGGGCCCTGGTCAGGGCTCGTGCAGGAGGCAGCCAATCCATGTGTTTCTCTCACATGGTGTTTCTCTCACATGGTGTTTCTTTCTGTCTTTCCCTCTTTCTTCCACTCTCTCTAAAAGATTGATGGAAAAATATTCTCGGTTGAGGATTAACAAAACAAAACAAAACAAAAGACATACAAAAAAATGTTATTGTTTGTAGAGAAATTTGAAGAGGGCCACGTGGGGTTTTGTTCTTAAACATTTGTGATAAAGGGTGAATGTTGCCTAAAATGTCAGTAATTTTCCTCACTGAACAATCATTGCAGACGGAGAAGTAGCGGAGCAGACTAAGAGAAGTGGACACCGATTCTGAGACTCACTCCCAGTTCCTTACGAGCTATTTACCCTCTGAAGGCCTTAGCGTCTCCTCCGTGACAAAGGTGACAGTTCCTGAGCCTGTTTTACTCTCACCTTCTGGAGTCGCCTTAAGAACCAAATGAAACAACATGTGAAAATGTCCATGTTGACTGGGTGCTTTTCAAAAGGTTGGCACCATGTCACCATCCCGGACAATAGCATAGAAGTGGATGATATGATACGATGGTAAAATACTAGTGGCACGAGGGCTAGTATTGCAAGGCTTTGCTGCTCACAGGAACATGTGGCCTCGCCGAGGTGAGCTTGTCTGCCATTCTGCGTTGGCTTCATGCAGATTTGGCCCTCAGCCCACTTGGCAGCAGCTTTAGACTGAGACTGAGGTGAACAAAGGGCGGGAGATTCTGCAGAAGACGGTGCAGGCCGAGGACACTCCTTCCCCTGGCTGTCCCCACCCCCGCTCCCTCGGGCGCCTCCCTGCCAGAGTGACAGTGACAATATGAGATATCGCCTCTGACGAAGCACAGCCAAATATTTGATTTGGACGATTACGCCTCATCACAACTGTGGTGCCCAGATTACCAACTCCTTGCTCTTGGCTCCCGTGCACTGTGCAGTGAGTACCAACTGCACAGAAGAGCTCGTTACAACACTGATGGACGGGATCCCAAATGGCTGATGTGCAGTGTCTTGTTTGGGGAAGAGTTCACTGATGAGGAATAAGCTGAGGAGGCAAGATGCTGTTGTTTTTCCTGTCAAGGCAAATGGTACGAAGAACATGGCAAGCGTGTTTTACATCTTTTTTTTTCCCTTTCTAACTTGGTTTCAGAAATTCTTGGCGAAGAGAAAGCAATTCCTTTCCAGGGAGATTACAGAGGAAGAGTCACAATGATGCTTACCCTTCTCTCTTTGGCATAATTGTCCCCCCTTAGGTCAGCCTCCGTGATTAGATTACAGATCTGTAAAAGCCTGCTTGTAGCTGTTCCTTACCCCCCTCCCCCAGTCTTAGCTATTTCTAATACACTTTCATGTGCATGTTTCGCTTTGATTGAAACATAAGTGAAACCATTATGCCTAATTAAGACAAAGGATATCATCTTTATACTTTTATTCCACAAGAGATACCTTTTGAACTTTATGCAGAAACCCTTAAAGTTTCTAAAGAAGAAAGGAAACTAGAACTTCAGCTATCCCTACATCTGCTTGTGAAATGAAAGGCACACTGTGTTTTTGTTTTAAATGCATAAAAGTTAATGTCTCATTCTAAAGTATGCAATGTTTCTGTCAATAGAATTTCAGTGGCAATAGTAGTAATTACAAAGTCCAGGAAGTTCACTGAAATGCAAGATCAGTGGTGCCTTGATCATTTCACAGGTGTGCACACACACCAACACCCACGTACATTAATTATAGACAACAGAAATAGATGGGTATGTATCGATGCATATGTATGATGAGGCCCATATTCTATATCTATGAATGTTTGTATTTTAATGCATTCACATACATATCCACATGTCTACAAACACAAATCACATGCCAGCTTGTATACAGATCTAAATCAAAGTCTTTAAAATGATCTTGGAAAAGGAATATTACACCACAATAAAAAGAATGAAATCTTGTCATTTGTGGCAACATGGATGGACCTAGAGGGTATTATGCCGAGTGAAGTCAGACAGAGAAATACAAATGCAACATGATCTCATTTGTATGTAGAATCTAAAAATAAAACAAAACAAATGAACAGAACTAAATAAAACTAGACATGTAGAAACAGAGACCAAAGGGATGTTACCAGAAAGGAGGGAGTGTGTGATGGTGACAAAGGTGAATGTAATCAATTACATTATAAGTCTTAATGGTGACAATAGCACTAGAATTAGTGGGATGGGTAATCCCAGTGTAAGGTACAAAAATGTTGAATTATTATATTATACACCTGCAACTAATATAACTAGCATACCAACTAAAATAAAAAATGCATAAAGCTAAAAATGCTCAGATTATAATCTTAAGAGTAAATGGCACGATATAAAATTATATAGTAAAAAAATGGAAAAAGAGCCCAGCCGGTGTGGCTCAGTGGCTGAGTGTCAATCCAGGAACTAAGAAGTCACTGGTTTGATTCCCAGTCAGGGCATATGCCCAGGTTGTGGGCTCCATCCCCAGTAGGGGGTGTGCAGGAGGCAGCCAATCGATGATGTTTCTCTCACTGATGTTTCTATCTCTCTATCCTTCTCCCTTCCTCTCTTTAAAAATCATTTTTTAAAAAGATTAAAATGATTAAATATGCATGTATTTTAATAGACTTCCATTTTCTGATTTTCATAGTCTGTCCTGAAAAAACCCCAGAACAACCACATGAGAGGAGCCTGGATCACATGCTTATGCTATGAATTAGTCTGTTAGCCCTGAGTAATTCAGCAGGTCGCAGGCTCTGTCCCCAAGCAGGCCCTTTACATTTGCTGTGCCCTACGTACCAGGTGCACTTCCAGCTCCACATCAGGATGAGATGAACGCTCTGGAATTAGACTCCTTCGATTTAATCCCAGCTATCCATTCCTAGAAATGCAATGTCAACAAGTCACTCACCCTAAGCTCCTATCTCCTCTCTGTAAAGTTAGGATAGCAATTGTATTTATCTCATCAAACTGTTGTGGAAACTAAATGAGAATACATATAGCACAGGGTAAATACTTAATAAACAAGGATTGGTGTGGGTGGAGGCCGGGACAAGGTAGAGGGGGTGCTAACATTCGTAACTTGAATGAAGGGGAACTAAGAAGTTATGTTGAGTGGATAATTCATGTAAATTTCATCTAGTGGTCAAAACCGGTACCATATTTGAAAACCAGGGTTTAGAATTTGAAGAATTTGTCTCCAGAAATTCAAAAGTAATGGAACAATAACTGGTTTATTACTCAACTTTCTAATCCCTGATTATTATTGAGAGGGTCACAAAATGGATTCATAATTAGGTTTAATGCTTCATTAAACCTTTTGTGAAAAAATACTTAGTATTAATTTCAAAACACATGTAGCCAACTTGCCAAAGAGACACGTATGCACAGTAGAAAGTTCAGGAACTGGGTTCTCTGTGACCCTCACTTAACTGCTTTTACTGAGTGCTTCCCACCAGCATTGCTCTGGAACTGCTCTGAGCCCCACAGCAGAGCTTATAGTGGAAGACAAGGTCAGATTTAATTATTTCATCTAACATCCTCATTCATCATAACTGTGTTTACACTAAAAGTAAGAAACCATGTGGTCAGCCAAATGTTTTCCGTGTGATAATTCACCTGATATCACTAAAAGAGAGGCCAGGCCAATGTTTGCTCAGAGAGGTACTATGAGTCCCAGACTATCCTAATTTTTCTGTGTTCACAGTTGCCACAATTTATTCTCACAGTATCAGTTTGTGTCGCTTATTTAGATTAATTTTTCTATATTTCAACATATTATCCAGAGAAACCAAGGTCACATATAAAAATACCTCAACTTGTTAAAACTTAGGAAAAATAAACTAATCATCTGTCACTCTTTTCCATTTTCATATTTGTTTCTCCTAGACAGGTAATTATTTAAATAAATTCAACCTGTAATACGGAAATGGTCCATTTTATAATTCGTTGTAGCATAACTTAAAACTTGCAAAATCATTTTATGGGAACTCTAACCTTTCTGAGCCATTGGAAATGGCTTTTAGCACCAGAATCCTCTCACAGAGACTATACAATTGTGTGTTCCCAAAAAGCTCAATCCAATAAAAAATACATTCATATTACTGATTCATCTTACCATTTGTATCTAAATTAGTTTGTTCTAACTCCTTCCTAGAGCAAAATAAAATTAGGAAATTTAAATTTTTTTAAATCAGAATTTTTAAAAATACTCACTCTATATTTATTGAATCCAAACAATATAGTTTTGTTTTAACCATTTCCTCACCTGGTACTGATATATCCACATCTTCAAATCAGGCTACAAACAGCATTTATGAAAGGATAGCACTTAAGCTGAACTCAGAATATTATTCCTTACACTGCTCATTGATATAACATAATTACCATTTTTCTGGGGCTGTATGAATGAGAAAAATTCCCAAATAGGTTCATCTGCATTTTTAATAGTAAAAAGGAATAAGTAAAGCTACTCTGAGATGTTTACTGAGGTGCTGGTTATTCCTGTTGGGAGTTTCTCTGACAGCTTAATGAGGCCTCCTGAAAAGAGTGCCTGGCCCAGAGATTTACACTGACCCCACAGGAGAGCAAGAACAATATATCTCAGGGTAGATGGGGCCAATGTTTCCCCTTTTCCCCACGGAACTCTGCTAAAGCTTCGATAGGAAGACCTGTAGGCTGGCCAGCTCCCAGCAGCTGTGCTCTGAATGCACTTAGGAAGGAATCTAAGCAGAGCCTTTTCCCTGAAGGGAGCCCACAAAGGATGCTGAGAATGTGAAGATGTTCCCCTTGTATCCCAGAGGCCCCGGCAGGCCCTCCCTCCTGCCTTGTTTGGTTAAGGGACCATGATTTCCGTTTATTCTTCCCAGCTAGGCTCAGTCTGAGCTGCCAGCTTTGGCACATACCAAGGTCACAGACATACCAAAAGAATATTTTCAAAAAGAACAATCTGATATTAATTTGGATAACTGAACAAGAAGGAATGCAGCACGAATCAGGATCCTTTTCAGTGGCAGCTTTCAGCCATGGGCCAAGGTTATAAAACAGAAGTATTACTTGTAGCAACCATAAAGTAGATCATTTTCTGGTTTCATAGGTTAACTTTTTACCCATAAATGTTGCTTGTGGCAAGAAGGAATAAATAAATAGTATTTAGTGATGAATAATAGTCCGGGGAGAGCATACAGCTACAGAGAAGGTGATAAAGCCCCTCATCAGACTTGGTGAGTGCTGGCAGTGGATGCTAAGTACACACCGAGAGCAGGTATTACAGAAGCGAGGGCAGCTGAGGGTTGTTTTCTGCATCATCCATGGCTGAAGTGGCTTTGTACGGCCTTCCCTGCTATCCAGTGCCTGCTGTATTGTGATGCTCTATAAATATTAATGGAAGATGAAAAATGCATGAAGAGACAGACAGGAGCCTGGTGTCAGAGGGAAGGAGATTGAGAACTCAAGAATGCTTTTACTCCCATTCTAATCTGAGTAAATACAAGGACTTGGAGGAGCACTAGGAAATCCTCAAAACTGGCAGAAAGAGAAGGAGGGGGAAGGAAAGTGAGAAGGATTGTTAATTATTCTAAACCTGCTTATTACCTCTTCATATCTGGAAAAGAATTTCATAATGACATTTCTGTTAACAACAGGAGGAATAAAACACATACATAATAAGAGGGAAACAGAAGTTTAAAATTGTGGAACAACAAGAAGTTCAGCTTCAGGAACATGTAATTAAGAAAGGAAAAAAGGAGATACAAGATGGTGGCAGAGTAGGTGGAAGTTACAATCACGTCCTCCCGGGACCAAACTGGAATTACAACTAAGTCATAGAACAATCAACCTGAACCACTACCTGAGGACTAGCTACGTGAAGTCTTATAACCAAGATTTTACAGAGAAGCCACATGGAGACTGGTAGGAAGGGTGGAGATGCGAGAAGGACTGCCCCTCCCCCCAGACAGCAGCTAAGGTTCTGGAGAGGTGTCAGCTGAAAAGGTTCCCACTGAAGTGCATGCATTTCAACCACATCCCAGGCACCACAGACTAGACACCAGAGCCAGGAAGAGTTGCCCACATAACACCTGGGTGAAAATCAGCAAGGATTCTGTCCACCAGGGAGAGACAGGAGTGTGGAAGAGACAAAGGTGCCCTCTTAAAGGGCCAATGCACAAAATCTCATTTGCAGCCACACGTGTTGGTCTCTGGCAAAGAGAGGATGGAGTGGACTAGAGTCGTGCAAGAAGAGATTGGAGTTTGTGGCTCTGAGGAAGAGAGCTGAGGGAACAGCCACTGGAACCCCTGTGCTGAGGCATTCTCCCACACCACAGAGCCATCTTTCTCAACTGAAGCATTTCCCTCAACATGGCATCAGGCTGGGGGAATGCATTGGACTCACCCTCTAAACTCCCTTTCACCCACCCTGAGGAGCCTGCCACCTGCTGTCTGGACTGGGGTATAGAAGTCTGAGTAGACTCAGGGGGTGAAAGTGACTGAGTTGGGTAGCTTTGGGTGGGACCATTCCTCCCACTGTCCTGTGAACCTGACAGGCACCCCCCCCCGCCATGACCTGCAGCCCTGTCCTTCTGAGACCAGGCTCTTGGCAAAATCTGGGACAGACTGAGTTGTGTGACTCTTGGCCAGGGGGTGGAGGGAGGATTTTCATCTCACATGCCTGAGCAGTGCAGAACCTCTTTTCACATGGCAAAGCTTGGCCTGTTAGGGCCTGTTAAACTTTGCTGGCCTCACTCTGAGGATTTCGAGACCCTGCCCCAATACAAAGGTGTGCACGAACCCAGTGGTTGGCAGCTAGACTTGTTTACCCTGGGATGTTTGCTGAGTAGCCTAAGACCCAGCACTGGCACTGATTTAAACCTGTGCCAATCTGTTAAAAACCACTTGCTCCTACCAGGTGACTCCCTAACAACCTCTGCAACTTGAGTACTGCCAGAAGCTCTTTCAGTGACTGAGCTTAACAGGCAGCTGGCAAGAAAAGTAAGGTGGAGGTGGACCTCGGGGTTTCATGGAACTTTTGCTGACAACCGCCAGCCCTGGTGCTAGTCAGCCTTGGTACACAGCTTAGTCCTTGCCACACACTCCCAGGCCCAGCAGAGGCAGCCACAAACTGTGAACCACTTTGTAGCTCCAAACAGACTGCCCAGTGCCAATCACAGGCAGTGTCTGGCCTTGGCCTGTACCCTAGTCCCTCCCAAAAGGCCCCAGAACCAACTCATCCAGAGATCATCTTTAGACATCAGAACAGGATCCTGTCAGCTTCACAAACAGCATATCCAAAGGGAGATCTTGGCATGTTCCAGATTCTTCTGAGACGAATTCCACTTTGTGTAGTCAGCACCTACACAGCCGCTCATACATTATGGTAGGGTTGATCCTCATAGTCATCCACCCTGAGGGTCAATCCCAGTCATGATTGGATCAACAGCAATCAAGACAATTACAACAAGAGGGCTCATATAACCCCCGCAATGGCTACTTTTGGAGCACCCATCTCAGGTGATCAGGGAGACTGCATCACTGGGTGCCACAGAACACCTACTACATAAAGCCATCCTACCAAGGTGGGAAGTCATAGCAGATCTGCCTAATGCATAGAAACAAACATAAAGGGGCAACCAAAATGGGAAGACAAAGAAACTTGCTCCAAATGGAAAAAAGAAAAAGGAGAAATTTAAAAAAGAAAAAAAAGGTAATTCAAATGGAGGCAAGAAATTTACCAGATATAAAGTTCAAAAGAATAGTAATAACGATACTTACGAAATTTTCTGAGAACCACAAAAAACTTAGTGAGAACTACAGCAGCATGAGAAAAGACATAGAAACCATGAAAATAACCAGTCAGAAATAAATAATACAATGTCTGACATGAAGAATACACCAGATAGATTTGATGAAGCAGAGGATTGGTTCAGTGATTGGGAAGTCACAGTAGAACATAAAAAAAACACCACCAAAATCAGTAAAAAGAAGAAAGAATTAAGAAAATGAGGATAGTTTAAGGGACATTTGGGACAACATGAAGCATAACAAGATCCTCATCATAGAGGTACCAGAGAAGAGATCAAGTAATGGATTGAGAACCTATTTGAAGAAATAATAACTGAAAACTTCCCCAACCTGGTGAAAGAAAAAGACATACAAATCCAAGAATCACAGAGATTCCCAAACAAAATGGACACAAAGAGGCCCACACCCAGACACATCATAATTGAAATGCCAAAGGTTAAGGACAAACAGAGAATCTTAAAAGTAAAAAGAGAAAGACAGTTAGATACCTACAAGGGTGCTGAATTCTCAACAGAAACATTACAGGTCAGAAGGGATAGACATGAAATATTCAAAGTGATGAAAAGCAATGACCTACAAACAAGACTACTTTATCAAGCAGGCAATCATTTACAATTGAAAGAAAAATAAAGAGCTTCCCAGAAAAGAAACAGCCAAAGGAGTTACCAGCAAACCAGTATTATAAGAAATGTTAAAGGGTCTTCTTTAGAAAAAAGAAGAAGAAAATTAAAAACAAAACAACAACAACAAAAAAACAGAGGACCATAGTTAAAAGACTAAAATAGCAAAAAATACATAACTCTCAATAATCATTATAAATGTAAATGGTTTATTTTTAAAAAATATATTTTATTGATTTTTTACAGAGAGGAAGGGAGTGGGATAGAGAGTTAGAAACATCGATGAGAGAGAAACATCCATCAGCTGCCTCCTGCACACTCCCCACTGGGGATGTGCATGCAACCAAGGTACATGCCCTTGACCGGAATCAAACCTGGGACCCTTGAGTCTGCAGGCGGACGCTCTATCCACTGAGCCAAACTGGTTAGGGCGTAAATGGTTTATTTATACTAATAAAAGTCTAGGTGGCCTTCGCACCCTTCACGTCATCATGAGATGGCCACCCCCATGTGGTCACAAGATGGCTGCCCCACATTGTCACAAGATGGCTGCCACAAGATGGCCACCACAAGATGGCCAGCAGGGGAAGTCAGTTGGGGCGATCGGGCCAACAGGGGAGGGCAGTTGGGGGTGACCAGGCCTATAGGGGAGGTCAGTTGGGGCAATCAGGCCAGCAGGGAGGGAAGCAGTTAGGCAGCAATCAGTCCAGCAGGAGAGGGGTTAGGGAGCAATCAGGCAGGCAGGCAGGTGAGTGGTTAGGAGCCAGCAGTCCCAGATTGTGAGAAGGATGTCCCTGTGGGATTGGGCCTAAACCAGCAGCCAGACATCCCCTGAGGAGTCCAAGATTGGAGAGGGTGCAGGCTGGGCTGAGGGACACCCCCCTCCCTGGTGCACAAATTTTGTACACCAGGCCTCTAGTATACTATAATCAAGAGACAAGGGGTAGCTGAATTGATAAGAAAACAAGACCGATATATATCCTGTCTACAAGAGACCCACCTCAGATGAAAGATACACACAGACTAAAAGTAAAGGGACAGAAAAGATATTTCATGAAAGTGAAACACACACACACACACGCACACAAAGGGAAAAAAAGCACATAACACTGGGGTATCAATACTTCTATCTGACAGAATATACTTTAAAACAAAGGCTATAGTAAGACACAAAGAAGGACAATACATAATGATAAAAAGATCAATTCAACAAGTGAATATAATCCTTGTAAACATTTATGAACCCAATATAGAAGCACCTAAATATATAAAATAAATCTTGATAGGCATAAAGGGGGAGATTGATAGCAATATAGTCATAGGAGGGAATGTTAACACTCCATTGACATTAATGGACAGATCTTTCAGACAGAAAATCAACAAGAAAACAAAAGCCCTAAATGACAGAATAGATCAGATACATTTAATTGATATCTTCCAGCATTTCACTTGCAAATAATCAGAATATACATTTTTACAAGCACATATATGATATTTTCTTGGTAGACCACATGTTAGAATAAAAATTAACCCCAATAAGCTTAAGAAGATTGAAATCATATCAAGCATCTCTTTGACCATAATGGTATGAAACTAGAAATTAATCATAAGGAAAAAAATGAAAAACAAACAAACAACACAACAACATGGAGGCTAAATGACATGTTATTCAACAATGAATGGGTTAATGAGACCAGGAAGAGATGAAAAGATACCTTTAAACAAATGAAAGTGAGAACACAACAATCCAAAACCTATGAGACACAGTGAAAGCAGTACTAAGAGGAAAATCCATAGCCTCACAGACCTACCTCAAGAAGAAAAAAAAAACTCACATAAACAATCTAACTTTACACTTAAAGGAACTTGAAATGTTTACAGGCAGGAGCTCAAAGTGAGTAAAATAAATAAAATAACAAAGATCAAAGCAGAAATAAACAAATAGATGGAACACAGTATAAAAAAGCAACACAGAAGGTCAATTAAACCCAAAGCTGGTTCTGAAATCACAGAAGGTCAATTAAACCCAAAGCTGGTTCTGAAATAAGCCAATCAGAGAAAGACAAGTACTATATGATTTCACTCATATGTGGAGAAAAAATTGAACTATCAAGCAAAATAGAAACAGACTCATTGATAGAGAACTACCAGACAGCTCTTGGGAAAAGAGAGAGAGAGAGAGAGAGAGAGAGAGAGAGAGAGAGAGAGAGAGAGAGAGAACTCATGGATTTGGACAATGTGTGGTGATTGCAGGGGAGTGAGGGATGGGAGAGGGGAATGGAGGTAGAAAAAGGTATAGAGGGGATAAATGGTGATAAAAAATAAAATTAAAATATTGACAAACCTTTAACCAGATTCATCAGAGAAAACCCAAATAAATAGAATCAGAAATAAAAGAGGAAAAGTAACAACTGACACCAACCAAATACAAAGAATTGTAAGAAAATATTAAAAATAACTATATGTCAGCCAATTTGATAATCTAGAAGAAACGTATAATCTTCCAAAACTAAATCAGGAAGAACTGCAAAATCTGAAGGGACTGATTACAATTAATTAAATTGAAGTAGTAATTTTACAAAAAGAAACTTGCAACAGACAAAAGCACTGGACCAGATGGCTTCACATGAGAATTTTACCAAACACTCAATGAAGAACTAACACCTACCCTTCTGAAACTATTCCAAAAAATTCAAGAGGAGGGAAGACTCCCAAGTTCATTTTGTGAGGCGAGCATGATCCTATTCCAAAACCAGATAAGAAAATTATAGGCTAATATCCCTGATGAACATAAATGCTAAAATCCTCAAAAGATATTGAATATCAAATCCAATAACACATTGAAAAAATCATAAACTATGACCAAGTGGGATATATTCTGGGGATGTAAGGTTGGTACAATAAATGTAAATCAATAAATGTGATATACCATATATACGAAATCAAGGATAAAAATCACATGATCATATCAGTAGATGCAGAAAAAGCATTTGATAAAACCCAGCACCCATTTATGATGCAAACTCTCAGCAAAGTGGGAATTAAAAGAAAATATCTCAATGTGATAAAGGCATATATAACAAACTCACAGCCAACATTATACTCAATGGGGAAAAAACTAAAAGCTGTTTCCTTTAAGTAGGGAACCAAGAGAAAAATGTCTACTTTCACCACTTTTATTCCACATAGCACTGGAAGTCCTAGCTACAGCAATTAGACAGCAAGAAGAAATAAATGGCATCCAAGTTGGAAAAGAAGAAGTAAAACCGTCATTAGTTGCAGATGGCATGGTACTATATATAGAGAACCCTAAAGATTCCACCAAGAAATACTAGAACTGATAAATTAATTCAGTAAAGTAGCAGGATACAAAATAAATATCCAGAAATAAGTTGTACATTTACACAGCAATAATAAACTCCTAGAAAGGGAAACTAAGAAAACAATCCCATTTACAATTGCATAAAAAAATATCTAGGACTAAATTTAACTGAGGATATAAAAGACCCGTACTCAGAAAAGTATAAGACACTGAAGAAAGAAATTGAAGAAGATATAAATAAGTAGAAACATACACCGATTTCATGGATAAGAAGAATTAATATCATTAAAATGTCCATACTACCCAAAACAATCTATAGATTCAGTGCACTTTCTATCAAGATACCAATGGTGTATTTCACAGAACTAGAACAAATATTCCAAAAATTTATGTGAAACCACTAAAGACCCTGAATAGCCACTGCAAACTTGAGAAAGAAGAATAAAGTAGAAGGAATCATGCTACTTGATACCAAACTATACTACAAGGCTATATTAACCAAAAGAGCATGGTACTGGCATTAAAACAGACATGCAGATTAATGGAACAGAATACAGTGCCCAGAAATAAACTTACTACTTGATCCTGTTCAACTACCCTAACCATGGGGTGTACAGGTCTTCTTCTGCTAGGAACTGGACCTTTATAGATGTCAGGTAATATGAGCAGCCATAGGCATATAGGAGAGTCTTTATTGTAAAACATGTAGCCATTGCTAACAAGGAGCCATTAGACAAAACAGTTATTCAAAATAGCTTTATAAAGTAGCTACACAAAGTAGCCCTTGCTAATACAGTAGTAAATACAGGAGCCATACCAATCACTCACATACTGGCTGGTCTACAACACATCTTTATACCAATTCAAACAAAAGAGGCTTCTGGCCAAATAGTTACATCAATATTTGGGTTGTAGAAAAGTACGCTTGTGCAGTGCATACAGTACAATCGCTGTGTCCTTGATTTTGTACCAGTGTATGGCAACTTGGCCTTGGTCATCTGGTGTACTCTGGACAGGGCCCCCACACTCAAATTAGCCTTGAACATCTGGCATACTTTGATTAGGGTTCCCACAATGGTCAATTAATGTTTGACAAAGGGGGCAAAAACATACAATGGGATAAACATAATCTACTCAATAAATAGGGATGGGGATACTGGGCAGATACATGCAAAAAATGAAACTTGACCACCTTCTTAAACTACACACAAGAAAAACTCAAAATGGATTAAAGACTTAAATGCAAGACTAGAAGAAAACACAGGTAATAAAATCTCAGACATTTCTCGTAGCAACATTTTTCCTAATTTATTTCCTCATGCAAGGGAAACAAAATTAAAAAGTCAACAAATAAACTACATAAAAGAAAAAAGTTTTGGGACAGCTAAGGAACCATCAACAAAATAAAAATACAATCTACTGAATGAGAGAACATTCGCTAATGATGCATCTGGTAAGGTTTTAATGTTCAAAATTTATAGAGAACTTATACAATTCAGGATTTAAAAAAAAACAACCCAAACAATCCAATTAAAAGTGGCAAAGGGCATCCTATATAATAAAAACCTAATATGCTAAGTGTCTGGTTGTCCGGTCATCCATTCAACCAATCAAAGCATATATGCTAATGATATGCTAAGGCCCTCAACTGCTCACAATGATGTGCACTGACCACCAGGAGGCAGATGCTTCCACCTGTAGGTTAGCTTTCTGCTGGTGTCCGGCTGATCGGCGGTCCCTTCCCATCTGGCCAACCTCCTGCATACCTACCTGGCCCCAATTGTGCACCAGTAGGGTCCCTCAGCCTGGCCTGTGCCCTCTGGCAATCCAAGACCCCTCAGGGGAATGTCAGAGAGACGGTTTCTGCCTTATCCCAAGGGTTAGGCCTAGGGACCCCACTGGTGCATGAATTCGTGCACCAGGCCTCTAGTGAATAGATAATGCTCTAAAAAAGAAATACAGATGGGCAACAGATCTATGAAAAGATGCTCAACATCACTAATCATCAGAGAAATGCAAATTAAAACCACAGTGAAATATCACCTCACACCTGTCAGAATAGCTATTATTAATAAATCAAATACAACTATTGTTGGCAAAGATGTGGAGAAAAGGGAAACCTTGTACATTGTTGGTGGGATTACACACTGGTACAGCCAGTGTGGGAAGCAGTATAAAGTTTCCTCAAAAAATTAAAATGGAACTGCCTTATGACCCAGCAATTTTACTTCTGGGAAAACATCCAAAGAAACCCCAAACACTAAATTGAAAGAATATATGCACCCTTATGTTTATTACTGTGTTATTTACAATAGCCAAGATTTGGAACAGCCCAAATGCCATTCAGTAGATGAGTAGGCTCAAAAAGTTATGGTACATTTATGTAAGGGAATAGTACTCAGCCATTAAAAAGAAAATCGTACTTTTTGAGGCAGCATAAATGTACCTGGGGAGTATTATGCTAAGCCAGTCAGAGAAAGACAAACACTGTATGATTTCACTTATACATGGAATCTAATGGACAACACAAACTGAGAAATAAAATAGAAATGGACATAGATACTAGTATGTGAAACAGACGGACAGCTGTCAGACAGGAAGAATGTTGGGGGGCTGGATGAAAAAGGTGAAGAGATTCAGCAAAAAAGAAAACAACTTCTCAGACATACAACAGTATGGTGATTACAGAGGGAAAAGGGGTAGTGGGGAGGTAGGAGAGGTTAAAATGGTCATAAATGGTGATGGAAGGAGACTTGACAGGGTGGTGAACACATAATACAATATACAAATGATGTGTTATAGAATTTTACACCTCAAACTTATATAATTTTATTAATAAATTCAATATACGAATCAGGAACTAAAAAGAGAAAAAGAAAATAAAGTGCATAAAATAGTTAGCATGATAAATAAGATTTGAGTTGCAAACACCAAATTAAGGAAAGAGAATATGGAACAAGGAAAAAAGTTTGCTTTCAGTGTTTGTTTTAATTTTTAAATTGGTATTAAAGGCCATCGCTAATGAGATTTTTTTTTTGTTGGGACAAGAAAAGATGTTTACTACCATTGCAAGTAATAGGATGTTGTACAAGAGATGATGTTTCTTTCAACCAATCACTGCATCATATGTTGGTGTTCTGAAGCTCAAGAGGTTCTGACACTCTGGCTGATGTTGAAGCCAATAGGAGAGCAGGTGCTTGAGTTGGTAAAGTGTGTACATTAGGAATTCATGGTTAGATGTTCTATTCTTGAGAAATTCTCTTTTCTTGGGTATGTTTATTTCTTTTTAATAGGATTTTTTTGAGCAAGGAAAAGTTATTACACATTGAATATAGGTAGAAAAGGGGAAGATGAATATAGAAAACACAGATAGTTTTGAATGATTACAAAAGTACAACAATAAATTCCTTATTTTTGTTGGATAATTATTGGTATGATGATGATAATTATGATAATAAAGTAACAAAAATGTTATTTATTATTATAATTTGTAATGTATCATTAGGCCTAGTATGCCCAGCCACAACTCCTTCCCCATCTTTTACTTGTCTTATGTGCCACAACCAGCACAGCAAGGGTTCAGAATCTGAAGAAGGGGCCGACGCACAAATGAAAACACTAGACAAGAAGTATGAATTATTAATGGGTGGAGGCCAAGTGGTAACCTCCCTCTTGGAGAGGCACACTGAAACCTGTCCTTGTCCACTTTTATTCAATTTTAGATACACATCTTGCCCTCAATAAAGCACAGCAAACAGGTAGCAGACAGACCGTCTCAAAGGACAGTAAAGATCAGTAAAGATCAGTAAGATTTAGTAAACATTTACTTTGAGGCTATTAGGTCAGGAAATTGCTTTGAGCCATCACTATCTCCACATAACAATGGTGCTTAGCATTGGCCCTGCCAAAGCTCAAGGTCCATCGGCCTTCTGCATTCCTTGATGCACTCTTATGATAGTATCGACAGTGGATGGTTTCTTGCACTTATGATGTATTTAACAAAAGCTCATTTGGTCATTTGACTTAATAAATTAATTAATTAATTGAGGATGATAATTTATTTTGTAAATAATGCCAATGATGATTATTTTAATGCCTATATTAAAATTGAAAGGTCACAGAGTACACAGATGTTGCTGATGTGAAGAATAGGAAAATGTCAGCAACAAAGGTTCTCTAATATCAAAAATACTTACCAAGGAAGTTTTGTGAATAAAGAGAGTATCCTATATAATAAAAGACTAATATGCAAATGTCCCTCCTCAACTGGGGTTGGGGCCAGCTGGTCAACTGCCCGTGGCCCTTCCCTCCAACAGAACCCACCCTTGATTGACCCCCCTCACCCTGATGGTGGCATGCTGAACCTTACCCGTGCACAAATTCATGCCTTTAATATTTCCATAAAAGCATGGCTTCTCAAGACTCCAGACTCTCTCCAGTCTCACACAGCTGTATGTCATGCCTCTGTGGGGCAGGGCATTCACCTGGCATCAGAGACTCCCTTGGTAATCTTACTAGGTCTTTCTGCTATCCTCAATTTCCCCTAGCCCTTGAATATTCTTTCTATTTTAACTATGTCTACTTTCTAATTATAAAATAAAATGTTGTCTAAAAAATCCCTACACTCTCCTGGGTATTTCATCTGAGATTGAGCACAGGGAAGACCAGTTTAATAGGTCCAGTTTTTAGACATATTTGAAATAGATTCCTTAAAATATAGGCATACTTTGATTGATTGATTTTATAGATTTTTTAAAAGATAACAATTTGCCACATGACTAAACAAATCTAAGCATATTAATGAAATATTACATATAATCTTAAATATATACCTGACAGTACAAAAAAGAAATGAGAATCCACTGAATCACAAAATAGAGAAAATGAGAATCAGTGATAACTAGGTACTGATGCTCCAACAGTCATGATGGCATTGGCTTGTTCATGAAACCAAGCAGTGCATATTTCAATGCCTATGAAATAAAGACGACAAGGTGAAGAGATGAAGCTGAAATATTATCCTAAAACTTGGTCAGATTTCACCTTAGACATAAACATAGTTTTGGAAAAACAACCCCTCCTCTAATAAAATAAGCATATGAACATGGTATATGGCTTCCACTTGTTTGTATCTTCCTCTCAGCGGTTCTCAACCTGTGGGTCGTGACCCCTTTGGCGGTCGAACGACCCTTTCACAGGGGTCGCCTAAGATCATCCTGCATATCAGATATTTACATTATGATTCATAACAGTAGCAACATTACAGTTATGAAGTAGCAACGAAAATAATTTTATGGTTGGGTCACAACGTGAGGAACTGTATTTAAAGGGCCAGAAGATTGAGAACCACTGCGTTCTCAATGTCCTATAATTTTATGAGTCAAGGTCTTTTACCATCTTGGTTAAGTTTATTCCAGGTATCTTATTTTTGTTGTTATTGTTGTTATTGCAATGGTAAATGGGATTGTTCTGTTAGTGTCTCTTTCTGAGAGTTTATTATTAGTACATAAAATGCCATCAATCTCTGTGTGTTAATTTATATCCAGCTACTTGGCCAAATTTATTCATTAGTACATTTATTGATTTGTGAATATTGACCCACTTTGCATTCCCCAAATAAATCCCACTTGGTTATGGTGTGTGATCTTCTTAATGTATTGCTGGATCTGATTTGCTAATATTTTGTTGGGGATTTTAGCAGCTATGCTCATCAGAGATATTGACCTGTAATTTTCTTTCTTTGTAGTGTCTTTATGTGGTTTTAGAATAAAGATAATGCTGGTATCATAAAAAGAGCTTAGAAATATTGCTTTCTCTTAGATATTTATTTATTTATTATCTATTTATTTGTTTGTTTATTTATTTATTTATTTTGAAATAGCTTGTGGTGGGTAAGTGTTAATTCTTCTTTGAACATTTGGCAAAACTCACCTGTGAAGCCCTCCGGTCCAGGGCTTTTGTTTGCTGAGAGTTTTGTTTTTGTTTTTGTTTTTTTCTTACTGCTTCAATTAAATTGGTTGTTATCATCCTATTGAAGTATTCTGATTCCTCCTAATTGAGTTTTGGCAGATTGTATGTTTCTAGGAATTTGTCCATTTCACCCAGTTTGTCCAGTTTGTTGGCATATTTTCTTACAATCCTTTATATTTCTGTGTTGTCAGTTGTTACCTTGCCTCATTCATTTCTGATTTAATTTATTTGGATCCTCTCTCTTTATTTCTTAATGGGTCTGGCTAAAGTTTCATCAATCTTGTTTTTCTTTTCAAAGAACCAGCTCTTGTTTCATTGATCCTTTGTATTGTTGTTTTAGTCTCCATGTCATTTATTTCTGCTCTGAACTTTATTATTTCCTTCCTTTTACTTACTCTGAGATTTTCTTGTTATTCTCTTTCTAGTTCTTTTAGTTGTAGGTTTAGATAATATATTAGAAAGTTTTCTTGTTTCTTGAGGTAGGACTGTAATGTTATGAATTTCCCTCCCAGGACTGCTTTCACTGTGTCCCATAGATTTTAGGTTGTTGTGTGTTCATTTGAATTTGTTTCTAGGAAGTTTTTTTTTATTATTTCTGCCTTGATTTCATTGGTAATCCATTAATTGTCTAATAACAAGTTATTAGTCTCCATGTATTTGAATGTTTTTGAGGTTTTTTATTGTATTCAATTTCTGGTTTCATGCCACTGTGATCCAAGAAGATGCTTGATATGATTTCAATCTTCTTATATTTTTAAAGACATATTCTGTCCTGACATGGTCTACCTTTGAGAATGAGCCATGTGCACTTGAAAAGAATGTGTATTTTGCTTCATTGGAATTAAATATTCTGTGAATATAAATTATATCCACCTGATCTAGTGTGTTGTTTAAGGCTGCTGTTACCTTATTGATTTTTTTCTGTAACATCTATCCAGTGATGTCACTGGGTGGTTAAAGCCCCCTACTGTGACTGTTTGCTATAGATATCTCCCTTAAAGTCTTCCAAGATCTTAAAACTATAAATGCGTGCTCCTATATTGGGTACCTATATGTTTACCAGGGTTATATCTTCATGTTTTTATTGTCCCTTTAGTATTATATAATGTCCTTCCTTGTCTCTTGTTATGGCCTTTGTTTTGAAGTCTATTTTGTCAGATATGAGTATTGCTACCTTATTATTATTTTCATTTCCATTTGCATGGAATATTTTCCCATCCCTTCACTTTCAGTTGTGTGAATCTTTTATTCTGAGGTAGGTCTCTTATAGATAGCATATATATTGGTCATGTTTTCTTATCCATTCAGCTACCCTATGTCTTTTGATTATAGCATTTAATCCAATTACATTTAAGGTTATTATTGATAGGTAATTATTTATTGCCATTTTTTCTTTATACCTATGTTCCTCTCTCATTTTCTTCTTCTAAATCACTCCCTTTAACATTTCTTGCAATGCTGATTTGGTGGTGATGTAGTCTATTAGCCATTTTTTTTGTCTGGGAAGTTCTTTATTTCCCCATCTATTTTAAATGATAACCTTGTTCAATTGAGTAGTCTTGGGCCCATGCCCTTATTTTTCATTACATTGAAAACTTCATGCCAATCCCTTCTAGCTTTAAGTGTTATTATTAAGAAATCAGCTGGCATTCTAATAGGTACTCCCTTGTAGGTAACTTTCTGTCTTTATCTTGCTGCCTTTAAGGTTCTTTATTTGTCTTTAAAATATTCCCATTTGCCATTTTAATATGATATGTCTTAGAGTGGGTCTCTTTGAATTCATCTTGATTGGAACGCTCTGTGCTTCTTGAACTTGTGTGAATTTTTCCTTCAACCAGTTAAAGGAAGTTCTCTTTCATTATTTCTTTAAACATTTTCTATTCTTGCTCACCTTCTTATCTTTTTGGTACCCCTATGATGTGGATGTTGTTACGTTTATTGTTGTCCCAATGTTTCCTTAAACTATTCTCTTGCTTTTTAAAATTATTTTTTCTTTTTTTGCTGCTCCATTTTGCTTAGCCTCTATTTTATAAAGCTCTTTTGCTGAAGTTTCATCCTTTTATTTCATTTAGGGGTTGTTTCCTTGTCTCCCCCTTTGTGCTGTACTTTTTTATTTGTTTCAATGTATTTGATTAAACTGCTGTGCTTCCCAGTCTTCATGAAGTGGCCTTATGTAGTAAGTATTTTGTGGGACCCAGTGGTACAGTCTCTTTGATCTCCTGAGCGGAATGCTTTAGAAATGCCCCTTGTGTGGGTTATTTGGGCTCCTCTCTTATAATTGGGTCTTGATTGTTGCTGTCCCACTCGTGAGTGGGCTCTCCTCTGTGACTGTGAAGCTCACCCCTGACCACATCACACAAGCTATTGTGCAGGTGCTGAAAAAACAAAATACAACAAGACAAAACAAAAACATACAAAAGACCCCTACAATGACAGCAAAAGCAACCACAAAAGAGAACGAGAATAATAACAGACTAGGAATAGATCCCAAGAAAACAGAAACACCCATCAGAAAGGATATATGCACCCCTGTATTCATAGCAGCACAATTTACAATAGCTAAGATTTTAAAACAGCCTGAATGCCCATCAGCAGATGAGTGGATTAGAAAACTGTGGTACATCTACACAATGGAATACTACACTACTATAAAAAAGAAGGAATCCTTATCATTTGCAGCAGCATGGATGGAAATGGAGAGCATCATGCTAAGTGAAATAAGCAAGTCAGTGAAAGAAAAATACCACATGATCTCACTCATTCATGGGTAATAAAGAACATTATAAACTGATGAGCAAAAATAGATACAGAGGCAGAGAAGCATCAAACAGACTGCCAAACTACAATGGGAAGGCTGGGGAGGGTTGGTGGGGGAGGTAAGAGATCAACCTAAGGACTTGTATGCATTCATATAAGAATAACCAATGGATGCAAGACACTGGGGAGGGGGGGAAGGGGAGGGCATGAGCCAAGGGGTAGGGGAGGCCAGGGGAAGGTCAATGGGGAAAAAAAAAGGAGACATGTGTACTACTATTTGTAATACTTTAAACAATTATATATATATATATATATTTAGTGTATATATATTAATAAAAGGGTAATGGGTAATATGCTAATTAGTGCAGACATCTTCCAGACTTCCATTCGGACATCCATCTGGACAAAGCCACAGCGGCTGCGAGGCCCTGGGCTCAGGCATCCTTGAGCCCCACGGATGCAAGGCTCGGGGTTCAGGCCTCGCAGCCACCACAGCCGGCAGTGGCAGCAGCAGTTGGGTGATGGGGGCAGCACTTTCCCCTGATCAGCCTGGTCGCCTCCCACAGAGGGAGGCCAGACTGCAGCTTAGGCCCACTCCAAGCGGGCCTAAGCCATCAGTAGGACATCCCCTGAGGGCTCCCGGGCAGTGAGAGGGGGCAGACCTGGCTGAGGGCACACATTTTTGTGTACTGGGCCTCTAGTAACTTAATAAAAGAGGAATAAAGATATAAAAATGAGATTAAACTGCCATTATTTGAAGGTAATATAAGTAACATAGAAAACCTAAAACAATTAACAGAAAAATGTTGGAAAAAGTCAGATAGGTGTTGTTGTTGGATTCAACATCAGCTTTTGAAACCAACATTGTTCTTCTCCCTCAGATACACCAATAAGAAAATATTATAAAAATTAATGTGATTATAATGCAAGTTTAAAAATCTGTACACCAGTTAGGCTCAAGCCAAACAAAAAATGTCTATGGCATTTAGGGGTAAAATTTGAAAATATTGTTAAGGGTGTAAAGAAAACTTGAAATTAATTGAGATGAATTGTATGTTCAGGATTTATTATTTAAAGATAGCAGTTGTATCCAAGGAAATCAAAATTAATACAAAAAAATAATAACTTCCTTTGGGGCAAAGTTCAGATAGGCCTTTGCCCATTATTAAAGGTTTGGCTGCGTAAGCTTGAGACCCCTCTCCTATACAACACAATGCACTGTGTGCAGGCATCCCCTGCTCTCTTCACACTGACCTCTGACCATTGGGGCTACAGAACCTTATTGCTGCAACAAATAAAATATTCCTTATCTATGACCCAGTGGTGCCATGTCTTCTGTCAGCATCTGTGTGGAACAATGGAAACTAATTTGTTATCTTCCAAGCAGGCTAACTATAGGAGAGGTAAGGAAATTGGACTCCTCCTGAAAGTACACACCAAAATCAAGTGCAGGTTGTTTAAAGGCTTAAATGCAAAAACCAAAAAATAAAACTTGAAGGGCATTATAAAAATAATCTTTATGACCTCAAACAATTGATGTCATGAAAAGTGTGAATTATAATATTAAATTTAAATCCTTTAACATTGAAATTTTCTGTTTCCAAAAAGGTTATAACGACTTTGAAAAGATAAGCCATAAACTGGGAGATGATATTGCTAATATATATAATTAATAAATTATTAGTATTCAGAAAAGTAAAGAACTCCTAAAATTATCAATAAGATGAAAACAGACTAATCATTTTTTTAAAAAGACAAATGAGTCCAGCTGGCGTGGCTCAGTGGATAAGCATCAACCTGTGAACCAGAAGATCATGGTTTGATTCCCTGTCAGGGCCCATGCCAGAGTTGCGGGCTCGATCCCCTGTTGGAGAATGTGCAGGAGGTAGCCAATCAATGATTCTCTCTCATCAATGATGTTTCTATCTCTCCTTCCCTCTCCCTTCCTCTCTGAAATCAATAAAAATATATTTGAAAAAAAGAGACAAATGCTATAAAAAACATTTCACTCAAGACATAAGAAAAGTCATAAGTATATGGAAAGATGTTTAATTTTAGCCCTTGCACAAGATGGCTGCCCCCACGTGGGCACAAGATGGCCACCACAAGATGGCCGGCAGGGGAGGGCAGTTAAGGGCGACCAGGCTGGCAGGGGAGGGCAGTTGGGAGAGACCATGCCTGCAGGGAAGGGCAGTTGGGGGGCGGGGGACCAGGCCTGCAGGGGAGGGCAGTTGGGTAAATCAGGCTGGCAGGGAAGTGGTTAGGGGGTGATCAGAATGGCAGGCAGAAGCGGTTAGGTGCAATCAGGCAGGCAGACAGGTGAGCGGTTGGGAGTCAGCAGTCCCACAAGGATCAGGCCTAAACCAGCAGTCAGACATCCCCCAAGAGGTCCCAGATTGGAGAGGGTGCAGGCTGCACTGAGGGACACCCCCCCCCAGTGCACAAATTTTATGCACTGGGCCTCTAGTTATAACTATAATGAGATAACTTTTCCCACCCATTGAATTGTCAAATATTTTCTTAAAAATCAGTTTATATCAAACCTTCATCTACTGCTGGTAAAAGGTGAGTTGATCACCTAACAAAATGGTTGCATGAGGAAACTGACAGATGTTTGAAAGAATGTTCATAGCAACATTACTTGCAATAGTAAATCCTGGAATAAGCAGGAAGGCCACCTTGGTGGATATCTGGATCATTGACCGGACAACAGCGCACTCGAAATGGCATGGGATTATGATGCCTCTGGAACACAGACAAGCACTTCCCCAGACAGAGTTCAACTCTTGTCCCCTCAGTAAGAGTCCTGCTCCATCATCTCTCTCATCATTTCTCTTTGACCTCAGTCTCTTTCATCCTTGCATTCACAGAAAATATAAAACCAAAGGGTTAAAAGATTGTTAAAGTACCTATCAGACAAAGAAGTGAGGAAAAATCCACTGATTGCTCAAACAAATGAGAAATTTTGATTACTACTGCTCCAGGCTAGCAGTATTTGTGATGTTTCAGGCCCAAGGGTTCCAGGCCAACTGTGGAAAAGACAAAATTAATTAATGCTTTCTGAGATTAATTAGAAAATTAAATGGAAGTATAATGAAAACCAGCATGGCTGAGCTCACTAGATTTATAACTGTGTGCCACTAAATTTCATAGTTGTTCAAAATTTCTATGTATTATTTGAATAAAAATGTAGTGATATTTACTATAATCATTTTTTTAACTTTATCACCTAATTCCAAGCAGACCCACTAGGAACTTCACAGTATTATAAAGCATAGACCTATCTGACAGCCCTGGTCTTAATGTTCTTTAAATGACCTTCATATGCTATAAATTAAAATACTCCAGCTCTTTGGTGAAATTTTGGGAAAACAGGGCAATAAATGAGGAGCAGCATGCCTTCCAATTTTCTGCATGAAGTTTTGTGACAAATGTTTTCACTTTCTCTAACCTTGTGGATTTTGTTTTTTTGTAAAATAAATGTTGCATTTTAAATGTTTTCCATATGTACACATTGTGCTGTTCAGTAATTGAATTAAATAATTAGCCAATTATGTGACAATCCCATCAAAATGGATCTTATAGCTTTAGTAGAGGCCCGGTGCATGGTTTTGTGCACTAGTGGGGTCCCTCTGCCTGGCCTGCAGACATCCCCCAAGGGCTCCCAGATTGTGAGAGGGCACAAGCTAGGCTGAGGGACCCCACTGGTACACAATCAGGGCCGGGGAGGGATCGTGGGAGAGCTCCAGGGCATGTCCGGCCCGATTCACCCAGTCCCGAATGGCTGGATCCCAGCAGCAAGCTAACCTACCAGTTGGAGCGTCTGCCTCCTGGTGGTCAGTGCACATCATAGAGACTGGTTGAATGGTCGAGTGAATGGTAAGATACTTAGCATATTAGGCTTTTATTATATAGGATGGCTAAAATAAAAAGGTACTCAGTAACTAAAAGTATAAAATAATAATTTTAAGTACATATAATTCTGAGTAAATGCAATTTTCTATCACTAGACTTGTGCCTCTTATGACCAGCATAAAGAGTCTTGTTTAAACCTTACTTCTGCCCATTTTCAAATGCAGCTTCTCTGAGCTTGATTTTTGGCTATTCTCTCTCTCTCTCTCTCTCTCTCTCTCTCTCTCTCTCTCTCTCTCTTTCTCATTTGACTCTCCAGGTGCCATTGGATAGAATGTATATTGGGATACAAAGAAAGTAACCAAACTCAATGCTTGATATCACTAGGCTAGCGATTTTCAACCGTTTTCACCTCATGGCACACATACACTAATTACTAAAAATTCCGCAGTACGCTAAAAAAATATATTTTGGCCATTCTGAAAAATAAAAGAAGGTATAATTTTGATTGATTTACAATAATAATAATAATTACCTCTTTCCTTTATGCTCCAAAGTGACTTTTTAAAAAATCAGGTGCCTATCTATATATATAAAAGCCTAAGCCACTGTTATGACTGGACAACCAGACTACCGGCCGGGAGCTATGACATGGACTGACCACCAGTGGGCAGATGCTCAATTCAGGAGTTACATCCTGGTGGTCAGTGCACTCCCACAGCCAAACTCTTGAGTCAGCCAACCTCTCGCAGTCCTTCCCCCCGGCTGGCTGGCCCTTATCGGCCCTGATCGGGACTGGGCAAGATGGTCCTGATTGGCCGAGGGACCCCACCTGTGCATGAATTCATGCACCGGACCTCTAGTACTTATATATGAGGATTTCTGGTACCAAAAATTAACTAATCTAATGCAACCTTATTATGTGACATGACCAATAATATTAATTCTACTATATGACCTATATATTTATGGCTTAAGAAAAAGCATTCACACCGGATGGCTATTGTTGTGTGGTCTATAGCCATTTTATTTTGTTTGATAATCTAGGGGAAAAGAGGTCAGTGCCCCTTACTAAATAGTCAGATATTGCATGTTTTAAAAATTCTTGCAGCACACCAGGTGAAAATTACTGAGCTAGGCAATCACTGGACCCAGCAAGATTATGTAATGTATTATGTTTCAGAATCCTGTGACTAGCAACAGAGCAGAAAATGTCATCTAATTCCACACCTACTTTTTATTTTCTAATTTTTTTGGGGGAAAAAATAGCCAGTGTCCATGACGACCAGGACTACCAAATGACCGGTCACCATGAGGTGCATTGAGCACCTCTCTGTCCCTCCCCACAGGCTCTGATTGCAGCAAGGTGGGTGGCAGGCAGGCAGGGCAGCAAGCATGGAGAGCAGCGCGGCAGGCGGGTGGATGGGACGGCGAACATGTGGGGCAGCGGGCAGATAGGCAGGGCTGCAAGTGCAGTGGGTGGGCGGGGCTGCGAGCAGCAGCGGGCTTCCACATGATTTCGTGCACTGGGCGTCTAGTAGTCTAATAATAGCCTAGTAGTTTAAAAAAAAACCTAAAGATCTGGTACAATGTCAACAGTGGTCATATAGAGAAATATTAAGTTTTGAGATGATCAATATTATGCAATTTAAATAAAAATTCATTCTATAATTTTCTTGACATCATTTGTTAAGGTTGGTCTTTTTAATCTCTATTCAATTCCTTAGAATTTTTAATTTAAGACAGAGATTATAAATGGAAACTTGTTTCAATTTTAAATAGAATAAAATAACTTTTTATGATGTATTATTAAAATTTTTATATTAGTGTCTTTCTAAGAGTCCTCATTTGATAATATCTTGTTCTTTGAATAAAATGTCCTATGATGAAATCAATTTGGGAGGTGGTCTCTTCTCTTGGGTTTATTCAGCTTATGAGAAACATAAGTCCCTGGGAATTCTTGCAAGAAAAAAGCTGGTTTAAATTTTTGCAAACATATTACATATATATAATTTTTTAATTTAATAGCTATTTATATGTTTAGATACTGATTCAAATTCCATGTTTTCCAAAACATAAATTGGACTATTTTATAAGATTCCCACCAGAGCCCCGTAGGCACATAATAAATAGTATTTGGTGATATTATGGTTCAATAAGTCAACTTAACCTTTTCCATGTCCCTCCATGCTGTCTCAAAGGGTAAAAGATCCTTTCTTTTTACAGCTGCATAGTATTCCATTGTGTAAATGTACCACAGCTATTTTTATCCACTCGTCTACTGATGGGCACTTGGGCTGTTTCCAGATATAAGCTATTGTAAATAACCTTTGTTTGAAAGTCTATTTTGTCAGATATAATTATTGCTACCCCTAATTTTTTTCATATCCATTTGCATGAAATGCCCTTTTTCCATCTGTTTACTTTCAGCATGTGTGTCTTTCATTCTGAGGTAGGTCTCTTGTAGAGAGCATATATGTGGGTCTTGTTTTCTTATTTATTCAGCTACCCCATGCCTTTTTATTGGAGCATTTAATGCATTTAAATTTGAACTGATTATTAATAGACTAGAGGCCCAGTCCATGAAATTTGTGCACTGGTAGGTTCCCTAGCAGCTGCCGGCTACTGGCCGGGGCCTCCCTTCCCCAGCTGCCGGCTGCCAGCTGGGGCCTCCCTTCCCCAGCTGCCGGCTGCCAGCTGGGGCCTTCCTTCATTCCGCACCACCCCCTGGTGGTCAGCACATGTCATAGCAAGCAACCGAACTCCAGGTCCCAGTCAAACTCCTGAGGGGATACTTTGAATATTAGCCTTTTATATATATAGACTAGATGCCCAATGCATGAAATTCATGCACGGGGGTGTCCCCTCAGCCCAGCCTGCATCCTCTCCAATCCGGGACCCCTTGGGGGATGTTGAGGATCGGGCCTAAACTGGCAGTCGGACATCCCTCTCACAATCCAGGACTGTTGGCTCATAACTGCTCACCTGTCTCCCTGCCTTATTGCCCCTAGCTTCCCCACCCTGCCAGCCTGATCACTCCTAACCACCTCTGCCTGCTGGTCTGGTCACCCCTAATTGCCTCCCCTGCCAGCCTGGTTGCCCCTAGCTGCCCCACCCTGCCAGCCTGGTCATCCCCAACTGCTCCCTCCTGCCAGCCTGGTCACCTCCAACTGCCCCCTCCACTGACCTGGTTGCCCCTCACTGTCCCCCCTGCTGGCCTGGTTGCCCCACGCAGCCTGCTGTTCAGTTGTTTGGTTGTCCCTCACTGGCCCCCCTGCTGGCCTGGTTGCCCCACACAGCCTGCTGTTCAGTCTTTTGGTCATCCCTCACTGCTCCCCTTGTCTGCCTGGTCGCCCCACGCAGCCTGCTGTTTGGTCGACTGGTTGTTTCGGTCATCACAGTCACTGGCTTTATATATATATATATATAGATAGATAGATATAGATATAGATAGATATAGATATAGATATAGATATAGATATAGATATAGATATAGATATAGATAGATAGATATAGATAGATAGGCATTTACTGCCACTTTATGCTTTACAACTATTCTTAAAGAAGTCCCATTAACATTTCTTATAATACTTGTTTGGTAGTAATGAATTTTATTAGCTTTTGCGTGTCTGAAAAGCTTTTTATTTCTTCTTCAATATTAAATGATATCTTTGCTGGTTAGAGTAGTCTTGTTTGTAGGTCCTTGCTTTTCATCACTTTAAATACTTTATGCTAATCCTTTCTGAAATGTTTCTGTTGAGAAGTCAGCCTACAGTCTTTTGAGAGCTCCCTTGTAAGTAACTGTCTTTCTCTTGGTGCTTTTAAGATCCTCTCTTTATCTTTAACCTTTGTCATTTAATTATGATGTGTCTTAGTGTGGCCTCTGGGCCCATCTTATTTGGGACTCTGTGCTTCCTGGACTTGTGTGTACCAGGTAGGGAAGTTTTCAGCCAAGACACATGTGGAAATATGATACTATCCAACATTCCATATCATACATCCCATGATATAATATCAGTAATACAATTTGAATTTTATTTAGTAATTTGTATGTTTTAGTCTCCCCCCCAAAAAAACAAAATCTAATGTTAATTAGATTTGGGATAATTGATTGTTGTTCTCATTGCACATAGAACCATGAAGTTGGCTTTGCAGGGGTTGGTATACTTTAGAGGTGTTGCATCTCCTGGGGACTAAAACAGCCCCCCCCCCATTCCTATGGTCCTACCCTTCATGTCCTTCATTAGTGGATAGGCCAACAGCAATCAAGACTCAACTATAACAGGAGGGCTCACATATCCCACACAAGAGACATTCCTGGAGCACCCAGCTCAAATGATCATGAAGATTGTGCTGTTGAGCCTCACAGGACACTTACTACATAGGCCAACATACCAAGACTGGGAGACATAGCAGATCTACCTAATACCAGTACACAGAAACAAACACAGAGAGGTAGTCAAAATGGGGAGAAAAAGAAACACTCTGCAAATAATAATAATAAAAAAAAAACAGGAGAATCTCCAAGAAAAAAAAATTTACATTGAGGCAAGCAATCTACCAGACATAGAAGTTCAAAGCAATGGTTATTGGGATATTCAAGGAACTTATTGAGCATTTCAACAGCATAAAAACAGACTTAGAAACCATGAAAAAGTACCAGTCAAAAATGAAGAATACAATATCTGGAAAATCTGGGGAAAATAATAAATTTCTAGAAATATACAAATCTTTCAAACTGAATTTAAAAAAAACAACACACTAGAAAATTTGAACAGACCAATTACAACTAATGAAAGTGAAGAAGTAATTTAAAAAACTACCAATAAATAAAAGTCCTGGACCAGATGACTACACAGGTGCATTTTACCAAACATTCAAAGAACTAACATTTCCTTCTAAAACTATTCCAAAAAATTCAAGAGGGGGGAAGACTCCCAGGCTCATTTTATGGGACCAGTACTATGCTAATTTCAAAACCAGATAAAAACACTACAAAGAAGAGAATTATAGGCCAATATCTCTGATAGATGCAAACAATCCTCAACATGGATGCAAACAATCCTCAACCAAATATTAGCAAGCCAAATGCAGCAATACAATAAAGAGATCATGCCCCAGGATCAAGTGGGATTTATTCCTAAGATGCAAGGTTGGTATAATATTCACAAATCAATTACAGTGGTACAGCACATAAGCAAAATAAAGGATTAAAATCATATAATCATGTGAATAGATGTAAAATAAGCAATTGAAAAAAATAAATTTCTCTTAAGATGAGGAACAAGACAGGGATGCCCATTTTTAGCACTTTTGCTTAGCATAGTACATAGGCTTTAGCTTCCAGCTTCAAAGCTGAAGTAGATTGCAGGGCAGATGAGGAGGATGGTGACGTGGACGCAGGCGCTGGCTGGTGGCAGTGCAAGAAGAAGGCTGGTCAGCCTTCCTGGTGTCTGGGAAGGGCCACAGGGAGTGACACTGAAACCTCAGATGGAAACAGCCTAAGTGCCCATCAGCAGATGAGAGGATTAGAAAACCATGGTACATCTACACAATGGAATACTACGTTGCTGTAAAAAGGAAGGAACTCCTACCATTTGCAACAGCATGGATGGACCTGGAGAGCATTATGCTAAGTGAAATAAGTCAGTCAGAGAAAGATAAATATCACATGATCTCACTCATTTGTGGAACATAATGAGCAACATAAACTGAAGAACAAAAACAGATCCAGAGACATAGAGGAATCAAAAAGACCATCAAACCTCAGAGGGAAGGCAGGGGAGGGTGGGGGTAAGGGGGCGAGATCAACCAAAGGACTTGTATGCATGCATATAAGCCTAACCAATGGACACAGACACCAGGGTGGTGAAGGCATGGGGGGGGTTGAATGGGAAGAAAAGGACACATATGTAATGCCTTAATCAATAAAGAAAAACAAAAAACTTCAGATGGAATAAAGGTGGGGCTTCAGCGTCATTTGTTGTCAATGTCTCCTAAATCTAGTGTAGTTTAGCATTAATGTAAAATGTGTTCTGTAATTCCCTTAGATTTCCCCTGCCCAAGGAGGAGAAACCTTTCATATCTGCATTTCTCTTTCTAAGACACAAGCCCTCAGCTTCACTGAGTGACCAACCCCTTCCGCACTGGCCTGGCTCCCGTGGAAAGGAAGCACCCCGGTCAGCACAAAACCTCTCCCACAGCAAGGCCGCCTGCAGCAGCTTTGCCGGGAATGGCTGCTTGGATGAAACAGTCCCACAGGAGCATACACACAAAATTTAAACATTCCTGAAACCAGTTTTTCTTGTTTTAAAAGATGTAACAAAAGCAAAAAGGGGTTTCCTACGCTTTAAAATCATAGCACGCTCATTACAGGTCATTTGCACCAATCTGAGGAACTGTTTTCTGTTTTTCTTTCCATCTTCTCTCCCTGTTCCTGGCTCCCTAGCAAGAGTTGCATGATTGTTCAGGTAGCCTTCTGGATAAAGACCTCAACAAAACACTCTGATGGCCTTTCACTGCATCACATGCTCACCCTGGGCAACAGGAAGGTGTGCCCGCTGACCCTGGCACAGCAGCCCACTTTTTCACAGGGAGATGGACTGTTCCTGTGGGTCTCCATGGTCTTCGAATTATCTGAGCACAGAAAAGAGAGCAGAGTGAATTTTATTTTAACTCATTTTATTTCTGAATTTATTTCCCAGCAGCGAGGCAGTGGTGACTGCCCTAGCAGTCGGGTGGATTGTTAACTGTGGGACTTGATTATGTTTGGACTCAGTCGCTCATTTTGAGCAAGACCCAGTTAATGAGGAGAGAAATGAAAAGCGCGTTGAGTCACAGTGTGTTGTGGTAATTTGCGGCACATTTACTCCACTCAGTTCTTTGTTCCTTCCTCCCCACTCCATGCAGGTTCTGTAGAAAAAGGAGCAGATAAGCAAATTCATTGGGACTCAGTTAAGGGTGTTGACGGCAATGAATCTCTCTCTCCATCTCCATTGTTGGCAGTAATTGGGGCACCGTTCATCTCTACAGTAAGATGCCAGGAAAGCTCATCTTAACGAAACATCTTTTTTTCCCATTATTTCACAAGATATTTTTTATTGACACTGCTAGTTTTTATTTTCACTGTCTTTTTTTTTTTTTTTGGTGGTGGTGCGCTATTTGCCCCTTTTTAAAATAATGATCTATTAAACAGTTCACAGTGTGCGTTCTGTAGAAATGTTTAAAAAATGATTTGATGTTACTAATTAAGGAGAGATTTTGTTTCCACTTACTGCGGATCAGTGGTGGGTTACATGAATGCTGCATTCTGTGATGAGTCTAACACAATAGAACAGCTGTGCTAAAAGCTAATTTCAAGACATACAGGTAGGTCAGCTAAGCGTTGCCTTCTTCTAAAAACCTATGTGTCATAAGTACAAACTCTACTTGCACAATTGGGAAGACAGGCTAATGATTCACTCTGGGGATCAGAATTTTAGAAGAAGCTGTTCTGGATCATTCTGGGATATGTTCACCTGCTTCTAGTTCTTATTGTTTTTACTGTGACATTTTTCACCTGATTTTCAACAAAATTTCTAATTGAATGAAGTGTTTTATTTTTATGGTAATTTTGAATTGAGAAGAAGAAATGTAATATATCTTTGTGACTGAACCACAACTGTCCTTGTGATTATCTTTATCTACTACATGGTAGGATTTGCTTATTCCCCAGAAATATGATTTGTCTTTATACAAGTCTGAGGCAATATAGCCTAGTTCTGTGGATGACAATCAACATCCATTAAAGAGTATCCTAAACCCTGAGAGACATAAATACTTAGATTCATAGAAAATATTTACATCTGCCACATCATTTTGGCCTGCAGTAGCTTTGTTTCAGACTGTATGCATGCAACCTATATTTATATGCATTTTCAGTAAGTTATTTTTCATAGCAGTGGTATTCCTTGTGCTATTTTTTACATATATATATATATATATATATATATATTAGAGGCCCGGTGCATGAAAATTCATACACTGGAGGGGGAGGTCCCTCAGCCCGGCCTGCCCCCTCTCGCAGTCCGGGAGCCCTCAGAGGTGGGAGGCGACCTAGCAGTCAGGGGAAGGCTATGCCCCCATCACACCTCTGGCCTCAGCTGGCCCTGGTTACCTGAGCCTCGGGACAGCCTGGGCGGTTCAGGCAGCCGCCATCAACGGCTTCCCTGCGCCTTGGGCCAGCCCTGCTTTCCTGAGCCTCAGTCAGTGGGGGGTGCAGGAGGACCCAAGGCAGGCACGCAGAGCAGCTAGCCCTGCCCCCACTGTGGGTGCCACCATCTTGTGTGGGTGTGATGGTCAATTTGCATATTATCTCTTTATTATATAGAATATATTATACACACACACACACACACACACACACACACACACAATACACTCTTTACCTATAGCATTGCTTGTTTACAACAGCATCAATGCAGTCATGGGTTTGCATAGTTAGATATTCTCACCGATTCAATTTTGCTGTAATATTAATTTTGTCAAGCATATTTTCTGCTTTCGTTTGGGCATTAGAGGTTGGAGTCCTAACTGAATGAGACTGGTTAAGGAGGAGAATTGAAGATGACTTTCTGATTCCACACGTGACTTGCTGGATGACTCAAGGACAGGGGCCCTGCACGATTTAGTCATCTGCAAACCCTCCGTCAGGAGAGAGAGAGTTCCACAGAGCACAGTGTGAAATTGACTTCAACGGTATTGCTTCCCTGGAGAAGATGCAAGGCTGGGTGCAAAGTCTGGGAATCAGGCTGTGAAAGAGAAAATTTCTTCCAACTTGGGACCAAGAGCTCGGAGGCCATGGTTGGTTATGGGACTCAGATTTTCAGGGGCATCCCATTACATGCATATTGCTCTGAAGAAAGAATAATTATTTTTCATTTTTGTTTGCATTCTAGAGCAATACGATGAGACAGAAGTTAAATATGAAATAGACATAACTACATCTATTTTTAATTTACTTTTTCTCAAATCTATTTTGATGTTTTTCTTTACATCCCAGACATCTGAACTTTCATCTCAGTTACATCATCGATAAAATTGAGGTGATACTCTCCTTAAATCAGGCTTCTTATAAGGGCTAAAAAAATAGCTTATGGAGAAGCCCTTTGTGAAGCACATATCACTGCTGTTAAAGGAACTTTGCCAGTTGTCTTTTTATTTTTCATTACTATTGATTTTAGGGAAACAGGAAGGGAGAGGGAGGTAGAGAGAGAAACATTGATTTCAGAGAGAAACATTGATGGGTTGCCTCCCCTATATGCTCCCTGACCGAGGATCAGTCCCTCAACCTAGGTATGCGCCTGACCAGAAATTGAACTGCGACCGCTCAGTGCATGAGATGATGCTCCAATCAACTGAACAATATTGGCCAGGGCACTTTGTCAGGTTTTTATGGCATTGCTATGGTGGAATTTGGCACTGATTATACAGAGGGTAGTTAAAGTTGTTTTAACTGATTATTTTTCAACAAATATGTACCGATAGCACTTGTTGTGTGCCAGGCAACGTTTTTAGCTCTTGGGCTATAGCAAACAAAAAAAGCATATTCACTACTCTGTGGAATATATATATATATATATATATTCCTGTACTGGGTGGGGGCGGTGGTCTAAGCCGCAGTTGGACATCCTTAGTGCTGCCACGGAGGCAGGAGATGCTCCTTCCACCACCACTGCCCTCGCCAGCTGTGAGCCCAGCTTCTGGCTCAGTGGTGCTCCCCCTGTGGGAGCGCACTGACCACCAGGGGCAGCTCTTGCATGGAGCATCTGCTCCCTGGTGGTCAGCGCATGTCATAGTGACCGGTCGTTCCGCTGTTCAGTCAATTTGCATATTAGCCTTTTATTATTTTGGAAGGATATATATATATATATATATATATATATATATTTCACATGTCTCCTATCCCCCACCACCACCATTAACACAATGTTCCTATGTTCATGGTCACCTTACTAATTCAAGAGACCAAAAGTAAAGAGAATTACAGGCCAGTAGCCCTGATGAACATAGATGCTAAAATCCTCAACAAAATATTAGCAAATTGGATCCAGAAATAACATTTAAAAGATCATACACCATTGCCGAAGCCGGTTTGGCTCAGTGGATAGAGCGTCGGCCTGCGGACTGAAGGGTCCCGGGTTCGATTCCGGTCAAGGGCATGTACCTGGGTTGCGGGCACATCCCCAGTGGGGAGTGTGCAGGAGGCAGCTGATCGATGTTTCTCTCTCATCGATGTTTCTAACTCTCTATCTCTCTCCCTCCCTCTCTGCTAAAATCCTCAACAAAATATTAGCAAATTGGATCCAGAAATAACATTTAAAAGATCATACACCATGACCAAGTGGGATTTATTCCAGGGATGCAAGACTGATACAATATTTACAAATCAATAAATGTGATACATCACATAAACAAACTGAAAGACAAAAATCACACGATCATATCAATAGACACAGAAAAAGCATTCAACAAAACCCAACACGCACTTTTAATAAAAACTCTCAGGAAAGTGGGAACAGTGGGAGCATATATCAACATAATAAAGGCCATATATTTCACACCTACAGAGAACATACTCAATGGGCCAAAACTAAAACCATTTCCCCTAAGAACAGGAACAAGGCAGGGATGCCTACTTTCACCACCCTTATTCAACATAGTACTGGAAGTGCTAGCAATAGTGATCAGACAAGAAGAGGAAATAAAAGGTATCTAAGAGGCCAAAAGTGGTGTGTGTGTGTGTGTGTGTGTGTGTGTGTGTTGCTACTTAAACATGGAATGAGCACAGGGAAAGTCTTCCTTTATTAAACCCTAACTAAGATGTGAGTGAGTGCTAATAAGTGGAATAAATATGAAGTCATATCAGAAACTCTGAAGTCCAGAGTTAACTTCTCTTTGTTCTGTTTTCTTTTCAGGGGTCATCATAAATTCTAGATTCGTGAGGCATGCCTGAACTCCTCCCTGCAGGGCTGTGCTATCCTATGGACTGGAGTGGGAGAACCCAGCATCTCCCACCTGCAGCTCAGAGACCTGAGTCCAGCTGATTGCAGATTGTGCACCAGAAATGCTAAGCATCTCCCCAGTGAGGGTTCAGAGCTGAGATGGAGTGAGGAAACAGGAAGATCCAGGGACCTGGAGTGGGGATGGTGTATCTGTGCAGACAATAGAGATGTCAATCACTAGTGGACCTGGCTTTAGCACTGGCTGACTGAGTATTGGGCCCAATAAATGATTAATGATTTCCACAAGAGATATGGGAATTGGCATGTATGAGAACAGGAAAAGCAACAAATGTTAAATGGAAAAATCTAAAATTGAGTATAAATTCTAATGTTTGCTATTTGAATCACTTGAGTAGATTACTTAAAACTCTAACTCTCATTATGCAATCTTTAGAGAAGAGTAGAAATCTCAAATTCCAAAGGCAGCTGTTGTTGTAGAGTGAATGAATGTTTGTGCCCCCCTACCCCAAATTCATATATTTATGTTAGAATTCTAACCCTCAGACTGATGGTATTTGGAGATGGGAGCTTTGGGATGTGATTAGGTCATGAGGGTGGAGCGCTCATTAATGGGATTAGTGATCTTATAAAAGAGATCCCAAGCCCTGGCCAGTTTGGCTCAGTGGATAGAGGGTCGGCTGATGAGGACTGAAGGGTCTCGGGTTCAATTCTGGTCAAAGGCACATACTTCAATTGCAGGCTTGAATCCTGGCCCGGTTGGGGCATATGCTGGAGGCAACCAATTGATGTTTCTCTCTCACATCAATGTTTCTCTCTCTGTGTCTCTCCCCCTCCCTTCCACTCTCTCTAAAAAATCAATGGAAAAATATCCTAGGGTAAGGACTAACAAGAGAGAGCAATCAATCCTAAGAACTCCCTTTCCCTTCACCATGTGAAGACTGAGTCTCGGGTGTTTTCATTTTGGACTTCCCGCCTCCAGGATTGTGAGAAATAAGTTTCTGTTGTTTATAAGCTACATAGTTATGGTGTTTTTGTTATAGCAAACTCAAAGGTCTAAAGCAATTGCAAAGAATAAAATGCACATGGGACCATTTTATAAACTATAAAGCAGGTGTAAATTGTAGTTGTAAATGGTCTCTCTGGTATATGTTGTGATGACATTTGACACATAGCTATAAAATGGCAATCATTCATCACAGATTTGTTCCAGAGCTGCAGGTATGTGGGGGGAAGAAAAATCAACATTTATGAGAGTGCTTAAATGTGTTTGAATTCTCCTTTTTTTTTCTAATAATGAGAAAGAATATCTTTCCTCCCCACCTTAACTATAGTTTCAAAGGCTTATTCCTATTCAATTGAGGATACATTTTTTTTCTAGAATAAACTCATTAGCTGTTTAGTCATCGCACTAAAGTGCTTTATTTTTCTAAGTGATGAAAAAGCATGACAAATACGTGGTTAGGGCCAATAAATATTTGTAACTGCTTATTTCAAGTACATAGATGATCGTTAAAGACCTTATGCCATAATTTGTGCAGGTACAATGTGTACAATACCTGTTTTGCTCTAATTCCTCATGAAGCCATGTGAACCCTGCTCACATTGGTCTACGGTATTGGCTTCTAATGGTTTGTTTATTCCTATGTCATGGTACAGCAGACACTCGAGGCATCATGAAGCATAACTGAATGACACCTTGCCTTGCCCTTGAGGATCCCCAGACTATATGAGGGTTCTCAGGAGCAGGAACTGTGACAGGGCTTATACCTCAGTTCCTGCACAGTTCTTAGCACACAATAGTCTGTCGAATGAATGAGTTGGTAAACTAGACTAGTATTTTCAAAAAGTAATAGAAAGTGATAGAAATATTAAATAGTTACATTGAACTTTCAAATTGTTCTAAGACTCACATTTATTATCTATGTATAATATTATATATATATATATATATATATATATATATATATATATATATATATAGTTAGTATATCTTATTTTTAAAATTTGGGGCTTAAGTTCAAACTGGGTCAATGAATAGGTTCACTTGAGTAAGCTCCGTGGCCCAGTGTGGAAGGCCAAATGACAGGGGTCAAAAGTCAGCACTCAGTGAAAGGCTGCTGTCCCCCACATCTGACACTATGAGCTATAACAATCAATATGAAGTGAAGCTTTTCCCAAAAAAGCACTTAATTATCATTACAATTTGACTATGAAAACGCTCATTGAATTTAAGTAGGCATTATAGTACAGGAACAGAAATTTCATAGAATATCAGCTTTTTCATTGCTCTTACAACCCCTGTATTTTAAACTGAGATTCGTTTTCTATTCAGGATCGGGGGAGAATAAGATATTTTGGGTGTGGCACACATTTCCCTAGTAATTTAATCTGTTCTTTATGTTGAATACATGTTATATGTTCCTTATTATATTTGGATTAAATATATCTCATGGATGCTATTGTGCATGATTTTGGAGTGTTTTCTTCAGTGAATGTTTCTTCTTTTAACTTTCAAGTGACAATATAAACATTCTATTTTTAATTCATTTTCACAAATTATAAAGAATTTCCTCAACTTAAACTCATTGAGCAATGGAATTAAATAACTAAAAATTAGAATCACAGTTTACATTTATCATTTACGGCAGTTATGTTCTACAGTCACTGCAAACGTCGCTCTCCGGGGAAAACACAAGGTGAAGGTCCTGCCAGCCTCTGGCCACGTTTTCAGGTGAATACAGAACCTTCTACATGTGTTTCATTTAAAGACCGTTTATTTAAAGCATATTATTGATTTATACCGTATGCCTGAAAGAAGCTGTGAAACGCACATACATTTTCCGAAGGCACAGCAGCCTTCCTGTGCTTATGAAATGGAAAACATGTCAGCACCCCACTCAGGAACCACTTCAAACAGCGAGGTCACCAGGCAGTCCCAGCAACCAAAGGTGCGGCCTGAGAGGAGCCCCTTCACTGCGATCTGAAGCTGCCTCCTTGTCCCACTGCAGGGGGGCCAGTGTGGGGGCGGGGCTTCCCTGCTCTGTCTGATGGACTGAAAGGGCCAGCTTCGAGGACTGACTTCGGAGTAAGTAAGTGTTAGCAAGTAGGCAAATTTACAAATATAAAACCTCTATGAAATGACTGCAGTTTTAAATATTTTATTTGATGTTATGACTACTGATTGCAAAAAAATGTTATAAGAAAAGAAATCTAAAATGGGAGTGTTTATATTTTTATGAGCATGTGTTGCTCAAAAACATCATGTTATTTCTGAATTTAGCTAACTTATTTTTCTGTTAGCTTTAACTGCCAGTCTATTTCTTTTTTTAGCTGAGAGTTCCTAATAATAGGTTTATAAAATTAACAGCTTTAACAGTTGTCATGAATTAGTGCAGCATTTTCTCTTGCAATAATAACCATACCTTTATATTTATGCAGAATTTTACTATCTGATGCACATACAGAAAATTTTCTAATTTTTATGTACTTTCCCAAGAGAAGGTGTAATAAATCTGAATAGCATGTCTTGTTTATATTTCAGACATGATGCGAAGTAGACATGAAACTTATGACCATTATTGTATTGACTATAACATTTTCTGGAAGCCAAAATCAACAGTAATTAATATAAATGTGAGAAGTCCCATCAGAAGGCTGAATGGGGCTTTGATATTCACAGGGCTGAATATCTGCATTTTATTACCTGATGCTGACTCAATGGCTGAAGGCAACCTCCCTAACCTGATAATCCTTTTACTGTTTACTAAACATTACCATTGATATGTTTGTTTGCATTCCTAAAAGGCAATTGTGTATTCTGGTAAATAAGAAGATGGGTATGGAGATTCAGTGGAACTTAGTCCCTTGAACTAAATTCACAGCTGGCTTCCCCATAATTTCCAAATTTATATTTCTTGTCTTTTGTATTAATTTGTGTGTCAGCCCTTTCTCCAGGCCTTGGAACCCAGGCCATGCTGGTCATGGTCTCACAAACATTTAGAGGAGGCTAAATTGATGGCCTTCCAATGGTCAAGGCCAAATTGGAGGGCTTAACCCAGTACTGAGAAGAAACCAAATGTTAGTGCATTTCTATCCAAACTTAGAGCCTCATGGTTCTGATCCGTTGCTCTTCCCTTAATAGGCCCTCTGCCCCAGCCTAGCGCTACCCTCTCACACAAAGAAACCCAGGAGTGTATTCTATTACCTGCCCAAATCCTACAATTTAAATTTCATTCTTGCATGAGAAGTCCTTTTAAAATTAAACAGCTTCTCATCAACTATGGACTTTTTAGAGACGTCCTGGTCTGAAGGCTGGAGACCAAGCAAACTTCTGACTGCGTACCATGTTTGGGTTTGTTCCACTGGCTAGGGGCCCAGGCTGGAGTCAGGCCGCCTGCAGTTGTTTCCCGGGTCTGCCCCTTGTTCGCTGTGCAGTGCTGGGCAAGTTACCTCATCTCTTGGTGTTCCAGTTCCTTACTCACAAACAAGGCAGTCAGTGGAGGTGGAGATCCTTGGGCTGCTACGAGGGATGTAGGAGGCAGTGCATTGGACAGAGTGCCAGGCATGTCATACGCACCCTGAATCTCAGCCATCATTTGATCCATCGACATGCCCTCCTGGCTTCTGTAACCTTCGTTATTGTCAGCTTTGTGGCACTCAGCTGAGACTGGTTTTACAATTAATCTTGGACTCCCAAATTCTGGCAGAACATTTTAGTTTTTTATTAGATCATGTTATGCGACAAAGGTTATAGGAGAGTAGCTCCTGTGGTCGAGTTACATTCTATTACCATCTTAGCCTCCAAAGAAGATCCCCCTGCTGGCATTAAAGAAGGCGCCATATTGTAAGAGCCACACACATATGACATGAGGACAACTTGCATCAGCTGAGAAAGATCTCCAGACAACAGATAACAGGAAAGCAGGAACCTCAGGTCTCCAACTGCAAGAAATCAAATTATTTGAATAACATGAATGAGTGTAGAAAAAGATCTTGAGCTTCAGATGAGAACAAAGCTCTGCAGTCACTTGACTTCAGATGCATGTGAGGCTGGTCAGAGACCAGCTATGCTGCGCTTGGACTTCTGACCTATAGGAACTGTAAGGTAATAATTGGTGCTGCTTCACGCCACTAAGTTTGTGGTCACTTATTACACAGCATTGAAAACTAAAACAATGGCCTGAGCAGTGGGAAGTGTTTTTGAATGCAACACTGGTGTTGCGGTGAAAAGTCTCATTTCTCAGAGATGGTCAACACACATATAGCCCAGCTACATAGGGCATGGGGCGTGCTGGTAGCATTTGTGTTCTTTTTCTTATTTAGAGACTTAACCTTGGGGTCCTATGGCCTACTCCTTGGTCCCAAAGACCACATCACTATTTCTTTCAAGAGAAAGGAAAAATATATTTTTCTTAATGGCCATTCCAGCTTGCCAGATTAGATATTACCACTGGACAAGAGCTATAGACCACCAGTCTCAAAGATAACATCCTGTTGGCAAGACAATTGTCCAGGAAGATAGATCACAGCCTTCCCCTCCCTCTGCCTCACTCGGAGAAGGAGAAAGGCTGCGCCCTGTATTGTCTGCAAATGCTTTCTGCACTTACTTGTCAAAACAGTCTGCTGCAATTTGAATAAGGGACAGTTTTGAAATGTTTCCCAAATTAACATTTTCAAGGGTAATATTTTCTTTTGAATTGACAAAGTCTCCATCTGACAAATGAATGTGCTCAAAAGATTATTATCAATGGCTAATCCAATTAAAAATCATTGATCTATTTGGTTATCTCTGCTGTGAATTTGAAGAGCACTGAAAGTAATACTTAATTTTCATTTAAATCTTTAGTAATCATTTTTGTATTTAAATTTAGAGAAATTATAATTAATTATTTTCATTATCTTTAGACTAAAAAATAGCTAATAAAAATAATCCTACCCAATCATTTTTGTTTAAATTAGTTTTTCTTGGTTTTCATCTTAAACTTAAGCAAACTTATTTTACTAAGTCATTGGACAGAAACTAAAAGAAACACATGAGTGGGGCCAACCAAGTGTCTGCTCTTCCATGTATGTGTGTGTTTGTTCTGATTAGAGATACTCCTCATAACAAAGCATCAATTTATTATGTTGACCCGATTTCCAATTAGTAATTTTGGCATTTTCTGGGCAGAACTAACAAGTATATACTCTGTATGGTATAATTTAAGTCTTTCAGAAAAGTTTCAAGAAAGAAGCCAATAATTATTTTGGAATAAAATACTGTAGCCCTGGCCCTGTGGCTTGTTGGTTGGAGTGTCATTCTGTACAGCAAAAGGTTGTGGATTCCATTCCCAGTCAGGACACAGGTTGTGGTTTGGGGTGCTTACAGAGGCAACTGATTGATGTATCTCTCTCACATCAATGTGTTTTCTCTCCCTTCCTCTCTCTAAACATATCTCAGGTGAGGATTAAAAAGTTTTACAAACGCTGTAACGCTTTTAGAAATGAAGTCTTTAGGAGAGTATCGGCCAGGGGTGGGCAAACTTTTTGGCTCGAGGGCCACAATGGGTTCTTAAACTGGACCGGAGGGCCGGAACAAAAGCATGGATGGAGTGTTTGTGTGAACTAATATAAATTCAAAGTAAACATCATTACATAAAAGGGTACGGTCTTTTTTTTTTTTTTTTAGATTTATTCATTTCAAACGGGCCGGATCCGGCCCGCGGGCCGTAGTTTGCCCACGGCTGGTAGGCTCATGTGGCAGCGAGGACTCTCCACCTATCCCTTCAGGCTGCGGGACTTTGCTTTCCTACTACAAGGTGCTTATGCTTGTGTGAACCAAAGGGAGGGACAAGGCCACGATTGATTTATTTTATCGTATCATCTGATATTTCATATTATGTTTGGGGTGAAGAAGGCCAATCCGCAGATATGTGACCTCACTTGCTTTTCCAAGAATTATTTTTATGATTTACAAGTTGTGTCCCACTATCTCCCAGATCTTCCCATTAAATACCAATGTGAGTGTGTGAACATCCTAAGAACATGCGCGGGGAGCCTCGCAGATACCAGGCTCTCTCCTAACGGCCTGTGGGCAGCTCTGGACCTTGCCTGGGGGTCTCCCAGCTTGAGCACAGGATCCAGGCCACCAGCACATTCGGTCCGAGTGAAGGGACAGGCATTTCTCCGGAGGACGGTTCAGGGCACCCTCCACTTCCTTCAAACCCTGCTTCACATTTTAAATTTTCTCACCAGAAAACCCTCCTTCCAGTGAAAACATTTTCTCCATTAAGTGCTTCCCGGGAAGAGAGCATGGCTGCTGTGAGGACTCCGTCTCCCGCCACGTGGCTGGCAGCAGCGTGGCCCTCTCTCCTCTGCATCCCAAAGCGCTGCGTGTGTGATGATCACAACGCCCCTTTGTGTGGGATTGTGTGTAACTAAGTTCCCATCAGTCTCACTAATTAAATGGAGGCACGGTTTGTGGACCAAGTTGGGAGACTAGAAACCTGGGTTTCTGAGTATTACCACCAAGTCACCAGGGGGATAGCGCAGGTTAGTTAACCTCTCATTTTCCGACGAAGGAAGAATAAGGGAAGTATTTAACGTCAGGTCTCCAAGGTCCCAACTTATCCCCAAACCCCCACTTCTATCTTCATCCCCTTGTGGTCTATTGAGCCTCAAATTCAAATTCTGCCTCTTGTTGAAGGCAAGTTCAGAACCTCACCAGGTCAACTTGAAAATTCAGCCACGAAGAGATACCCTGAGGCCTGCAGAACCCTGGTCAGGGTGCCAGTGCCTGCACTGCCCTGGGCTTTATAGGTTTCACTGCTCACATGGTGGTAGATAGCAGGAAAGACTACATTAAATTCACCAGTAAAGACATTCATTTCTTCATTACATATGAATTAAGTATAATGCTGAGAGAATAGCCTTTGCTATATCAAGACTTATAGTTTTGGAATAAATCCTATATAATAAAAGCCTAATATGCAATTGTCTCCTCAACCAGGAGTTCCACCAGGAGTTTGACCAGGGGGTGGAGCCAGCTGCCCATGGCCCCTCCCCTCCAGCTGCCCCGCCCTGCCCCACCAGCAGTGGTGGCAGGTGGCTGGGAAGAGCCCCCCCCACCCCCCACCCCCCCCGCCCCCCCGCAGCCAGTGGTGGTGGTGGCAGCCACTAGGGACCCTACCCATTCATGAATTTCCTGCACTGGGCTTCTAGTATAAAATAATAAAAAATAGTTTTGGGAAAGTCTTAGGGACACTCTAGTCCAACCTCTTTACTGTCTATAAAAACTGAGGTTCCTGGCGAATAAGGATTTGCTTCTCTCAGAAGGAACTCATGCTTCCTTCCCATTGCTCCTGCCACTACCACATGTCAGGTGTGACTATGACTGATAGTCACAACTGCTGATGCCACTGAGCATGCTGCCACTTTGCTAAAATAAGCAAATATTTAGAACAAACATGATGTGGCTCAATGGCAGGACCTCTGGTCACCATCTAGCATCTCAGATGTCCAGAGCAGCAAAAGGTCAAGCACCAAGTGTGGCGGGTATGCCAATGACTGCACTGTTATGTCTGCACTGTTTTTCCCAGCGCACATCTTCTGCCACCCTGTGGAGTAAATCAGAATTCAGGAAGAGCCCTCATGGGATGCATGATGATTTCCAGAAAAACAAGCAAAAACCTAAAGTGGAAGGAAGAAGCACATAAATACCTCCGAGTCCGATGTCAAGGAGCCTCCAGGCTGAGATGGAGAAAGCTCACTCTTCCCTCCTGCTACTTCCCTCCACGGGGTCTTTCCTCAAGAGCCCACACCAGCCCCCAAATTGCAATCACCCCCTCTCTTCACTGTCCATCCTCAATGTACCCTCCCTTCACTCGGTCCAGAAGCACTAACCTGAGCTTCCTATCAGCCCAGGTCAAGTCACTCTTGACTTTAAATTCTGCAGCATTCGTTTAAACTGTCTGCCCTGTATACCATGCATTATTAAGAAGTTGCCTTGGATGTGTTCGTTAGTTATTTCCCGTGTTTCTAACATCACCCTGCAACACTCCATGTTCCTTGAGGGAGAGGCCGCGACTTCTTTGGTCTTTTAAAGAACTCACCACTAATAAGCATGCATGGAGTTTACATAAATCTCTACAGAGACTTGAGAAAAGAGTGAGTTTATTTATTTTCAGCCACCGTTTCAATGTTTTTGTCACAGTTAAACAAGAAAGAAAAAACGACATGGGCTCCTGGTATGTTTTAACAGGCTCAGCATCCAAGTATGGATCATTAAAAGCATTTATAGTTTTAAAAGAAAAGCACACATTTTAAATGTTTAATTTTTAAAATTGTAGATTATGTATCTATATTTTGAAATTAAAAAAAGTTTCTAAATTAATATAGACAGATCAATAATGAATGAAATTTGTATATTGGTTTACAGTGACTCCAGAATCAATAGTTGTGATCTAGAAATATGATACATCTGTGTCCTAGAAATGAAACCATTTGGCTTTGCCCTGCTAAACCAACTCTTATTCTGTCATGCTTACTGCTCACAAATGTTTCAGGGAATAATATGTATTAGGACTATTAGTGACAGGTCTGCAATGTTGAATAGTAATGAGTCAAAGATAACAAATCTTGTCATTTAATGAGTCAAAGATCAGATTCTAATATTTTATTAAATTAAGTGATGTGTACTCATTGTTAGCTATTCACTTTGCTTGCAAAATTCAGCAAATAACCAACAGGAAAGAGCAGAATGTAGAAGACAAAAGTTGCTCATACTTAGAGGATGGCAATGAAGCAAAATAAAGTTCAGTTGAAATAAGGAATTGTTTTATTAAAAGAAATTCATGTTTCCTATTCATTAAGATATGCACCATCAAGATTCACTTTAGGACAAAAAAATCTAATATCTGCTTTGTTACTTTGGTGATCTTTTTTACATAACTTTATTTTCCAGAATAATACTGGCTAGTGGAGAAGGAGTGAAAGATATGTACTTATGTTTTTCTACATATATCACTGTCTCAGCTAAAATTAACAACTTCAAAATAAATGCATCAGAAATTATGATTAGTCTAGAGATATAAATAAGAATGGAGAAAAAATATGACTCAGGATTCTTGAAAGCTTTAAGTCTCTTAAAATTTACATTCAGCCCTGACTGATGTGGGTGTCATCCCATGCACCAAATGGTTGCTGGTTTAATTCCCAGTCAGAGCACATGCCTGGGTTGTGGGCTCAATCCCAGATAGGGGAGTGTGGGAGGCAGCCAATAAATGTTTCATTCTAGCATTGATGTTACTCTCTTTGCATCACCCTTCCTCTCTTTCTAAATATTAATGAAAATATTTTTTAAAAATTTATATTCATATTTACTGAATAGTGATAGATCAAGGCATTTCTAAGAAGAAAACTGGCACCTTAGATACTGCCTTTATATAGGAACATTTTGACCAGTAACTTAAAAAATTCTTTATTAAAATAAAATCGACCCTTGAAGGAAAGAAATTGATTCTAGAATATAAAATACACATCACACTTTGTCAATACTATATAAGAGATCTACCTCTCGGATCCTGGTGAAAACTTTTGAATCATGTGGACTGACATCTCTCCCCATTAAACAGAATAATTTCCCAGAGGGCAACAAGACTTTCAATGTAAAACTATGAGACTTTCCAGTTGACAGGAAAGCATGTTCCCTGACCTGACCATTGTTGATGGAACTCTGATGTGTTTTCCCAGGAGTGGATGGTCTAAAGCATAGCTTAATTAGTCTGTTTAATCTTTGTGCTTACTAAAAAAGAGATCCTCCTTGATTTAAAGGCTGTCAGGCTGTCATCTCAAGAGGTTCATCTCTTGTCATTCTCTTTATCCACAATCAATGAGAAGGACTAGCTCTGTTACAAAGAATTAGCATGAAGAAGAAAGCGATCTAGATATAGAACCTGAAATTTTCAGCTAGGGACATCTGCATTTCTCTATCTACCTACTTCACTTCCCACTATGATTTTGGGTCACTCAGGTAGATATTTTCCATCCTCAGTATAACAATATCATTTTTTAAATATCTCTGTTAAAAAATCATAATATAGTTAGTATTGAGTTGGCAATACAGCTTTATGACAAATCTAAATTCTGTAATCATGATGTTAGAGTTTAATATGTTGCTTATCAAAACCCAGACACATTGCAAGAAAAGTTGAGAAAATCGATTTTGTTGATGGGAGGACGATAGCAGTGGTCACTTCCAATAAGATTAACTGTTGGTGAGCCATAACTGACACATTTGACATATACAATGTTGGATTTGGTAGGAATTCCCATTGGTCTAAGTTTTGCTCTGATTCCTATATATCTTTCACCAATTCTTAACATGTCATTTGTTAAGAGTCCAAGGTAAAATCTACATGCCTAGTAACTGACTTAATGTTATAAATATATTTAATGTTTTTAATACCAGATGACCACATTTGGCATTGTCAATGGCAGATATCCCTGCCTACAGATAGCCACATTTAAATTTGCATGATTACCCTTAGTCACCACCCAGATTATACTGATTGATGCTGGTTAAGATTTGTTCTATTTCTCAGCTTCTAGGTCCCAATAGATTGAATTTGTGGATTGATTACCACTGTAGCTATTGGCACTATATTGAGAGGAGATACTGAGATGCTGTAATGATGTTTTTGCAGCTATGAGTAGAATAAAGTTACTAAGATTAAGGGTTCATACACTTTTGTGACTGGCACATAGTTTCACAGTATGTTATCTGAAAAGGACACATTTTTTTCTTTTTTTAAAAAGATATCTTATTGATTTTTTACAGAGAGGAAGGGAGAGGGATAGAGAGTTAGAAACATCAATGAGTGAGAAACATCAAACAGCTGCCTCCTGCACACACCCTACTGGGGATGTACCCGCAACCAAGGTACATGCCCTTGACCAGAATCGAACCTGGGATCCTTGAGTCCGCAGGCCGATGCTCTATCCACTGAGCCAAACTGGTTAGGGCAAGAAAGGACACATTTCTTTATTCATTTCTCTCCACAGCTTCCTAACATAATATTCATCAAGATTCCATCCTTGATGGTTCACTCTCCATTCTCCCTTTTAATTAGCCTGGAACTTATTTGTGACTCCATCTTCAACCTGCTTCCACCCACATATAAGATCATCTCTGCTTACTGTTCAGTCTGTCTTGAAAATATCCCCAGTATTAGCCTTCAACATTCTGCAAATTCAGTGTTCTTGCCTAGACTGTTGAAATGGTCTCCTAACTAGATGACCTACCTTAAATTCTTCCCCTTTCAACTTTTTTAAAATATATTTTATTGATTTTAGAGAGAAATGGAGAGGGAGAGAAAACTAGGAACATCAATGATGAGAGAGAATCATTGATCGGCTGCCTCCTGCACCCGCCACACTGGGGATCGAGCACACTCCCCAGGCATGTGTCCTTGACCAGAATCGAACCTGAGACCCTTCAGTCCACAGGCCAATGCTCTATTCACTGAGCCAAACCAGCTAGGGCTTAACTTTTTTATATCTTTGTCAAATTAAACATTCCAACACACGATGATCATGATTCGCTCCTGCTTAAGTTAAGACACTCTTTGTCTTCCTCTATACTTGTGCCACCAAGTACACTCATCAGCTGCATTGCCTTAAATCTTGGATAAACTTGTCTTTATAACTGGATCACTCTTCATACTGACACCAAAAATGGGCAGTGTCCCAAGGCACACTTCCCCCGCCCTTGCCCTTCACACCTCACTCTACTCGGAGCTCTTCCTCCATGTCTGCGAATCCTCGTTATGTTATTTTAAAGCTCCATAAAAACCCTTCTCCCCATTACTTATATGAATCCATTAGCCCCGTGGTTGGCAAACTGCGGCTCGCAAGCCATATGAGGCTTTTTGGCTCCTTGAGTGTGGCTCTTCTTAAGCCTTAGGAGTACCCTAATTAAGTTAATAACAATGTACCTACCTATATAGTTTAAGTTTAAAAAATTTGGCTCTCAAAAGAAATTTCAATCGTTGTACTGTTGATATTTGGCTCTGTTGACTAATGAGTTTGTCGACCACTGCATTAGCCAGAAAACAAATTTTTTTCTTGTTTTTCCCTAAACTCCCAAGTCATTATTTACTGGCGCATCATTTAGAAATATCATCTATACCACATATATTAGTTAATTTTTACATAAACCATAAATGCCTTGCAATTGAAGCCCATGTCTTTTAGGTTTTCTCTAAAAATCAACAAAGAAAACACACACATATATACTATTTTAACAACACATATAATAATCTAACACAAGATTAATTATAAATATTTCCAGAATCTTTATTTTTGTTATTCTCAAAAAGTCTAAATCTATCAAACCAACATTCCCTGTCATCATTTATTTATGTGTTTGACTCAACTTTGAAGAAATGAAGTGTTTGTCCCATTCTAGAAAAGCATGATGATGATGGTTAACAATACTGTGTTATGTATTTGAAAGTTATTAAGAAAGTAGGTATTAAAAGTTCTCAAGAAAATAATTTGTAACTACTGGTATATGTGACAGATGTTAACTAGACTTATTGTGGTAATCATTTCACAATATATGCAAACATCAAATCATTATGATGTACACTTGAAACTAATATGTTATGTGACAATTACATCTAAATTTTTAAATGGCTAAAAATTTTAAATAAGCATCTAATATGCTTGCTAAATAAAGTGATTTTGAAATTGCACCTACTTTAATATAAAGGAATAGAGTAAAAGTCATAATATCTCTATATGTAAATGATTACAGCAGTAATTAGAACTTAAATATGTTATCTTATTTCAGCAAATTAGCCATTGGAATGCAACACCAAGTATTTCCCCAATTATAAAATTCTGTTTCCTCTGTGATAACTGGACAAGAAATTTAAATGAATCTCATCCCCATTCCATCTTCTTATGCTTCCTCTAATTTTACTAAAGAATTAATCATGACTGAGGGCCATATAAAAAAAGTATTTTTCTTTTTTTTGAATTGTGCCATAAGTTATCTATGTCTGATTAAAAGAAAACTGACATGACAATATTTATGTGTTAACATTAAATTATTGTGCTGCTACTTTGAAAATATAACCTGAGAATCAATAAAATAATGGAATATTATGTATTATTGCTAAAAACAAGAGAAAAGGAGACTTATGTTAGCACAATGACAAATTAGCACTCACCTTCCCCTAGTCTTGATGCTGCACCTGTTGTAGTCACGGGGCCCCCAGCAGCGAGGCCTTCATATTAGCAGTCGCTCCGGGGGCAGCAGCATCTGTGCTCACCGTTGAGTCCTGGCAAATCCCACATTCCCCGCATCCCTCAGACTTAAAACATTCACGGAACACCAGGTTAATTAATAAACTGCATTTTCTTCTATTTAATGGAGAACATTCTCAGCTACTAGAATCTAGTCTTGTTCAAATCTAGGTCACTGCAGAGTTCTACAATTATGCTCATCAACAAAAACCTGGCATGTCCCTGGATTTTACATTCTGAGGGACCAGGTTTTTCAACACCCAGGCTAAGCAGAGCGGGATGGGTGCTCTAGAATCGGTTCATGATGCTGTCAGCCTGCAGGACCTAGTTACCAAGATGCTTCCACTTTACACACAACATGAACCTCACCTTTAAAATGTGCAGTATCATTAATTCTGGAAATTGTGGGAAGACCTGATGCTAACTGTGTACATTGATTGCAGGCGGGTGCCTTGTTCTCGGGGCTGAAGGCAGAAAATGAACGTCAGTTGCCCAGGGCCAGGGCTCTGTGATCTGACTGCAGCTACTCTTTTGTTTGAAGTTGGCAAGCTCCCAATAGCAAACAAAAGCAAGAAAGAAAATAGCGATTTATATCAGCTTATACATTTAAAGTGACCTTATTCTGCCAAGCTTCAGATTTGCAAATATCCGCATGTCAGTTTCCACAAACACCTTGCCGCTCCACTGGATCACTTCTCCGGCGCTAACCTGCGGCCTCCGTGTCTGGAGAAGCTCTGCGCTCCTGCTGCCTCCACCGCTGCCCAGCGCCCTGTGGTCCCTGCTCAGGTTTATTGCAAGATTGTTTTCCAAAACAAAACCCAAGTGCACACCGAGGCAAACTCACAGGCGAAAGATTCCACCGAGAACTAAGTAGTTTATAAAGATGTGTCCTCATGGATACGAATGGGTGGTTCTAGCCAAATGCGCCCTGAAGCCCTTTGGGTTCAAGTTTGATAGCTGTGCTGGAAGCCCGCCCTCCGGACACAGGAATGCCCAATGAAACAGCATTTAACAGTCTGCGCAGTAACACAAACGGTGGTTTGGAATGAATTTCTGTGTTCTTCCCCTAGAAATGTGGCTGAGAATATTTGCTGAGCTAGGAACTCTCTCGGACTTTCATCTCCTACTCCAGTGGTGGCGAACCTTTTGAGCTCGGTGTGTCAGCATTTTGAAAACGCTAACTTAACTCTGGTGCCGTGTCACATATAGAAATTTTTTGATATATGCAACCATAGTAAAACAAAGACTTATATTTTTGATATTTATTTTATATATTTAAATGCCATTTAACAAAGAAAAATCAACCAAAAAAATGAGTTTGCGTGTCACCTCTGACATGCGTGTCATAGGTTTGCCGTCACTGTCCTATTCCAAAGAACCCTCTCTAGAACGAGGATTTCCCCCCAAATTTCTGTCACAGCTGTCAGTGCACAAACTGAGGACCGACTGTAGTAACTCAAAGGGCTCTCCTGAGAGGCTGTCCATTGCAGGCCGTCCCCTCGGACGACCGAAGCACACGCCCCGGGAGCATAAACAAGCCCTGACGGTCCCAGGCCAGAGCCTGGGAGGCGGGTTGATTAGTAGGTGGACGTAGGTTTGAACAGCGTAGACCCTAACCCTGAAAGTCTCTTCAAGACAGCCACAAAACCTACTAAACTTCCAGAACATTCACCAAGAGGGCAATGACCCAGGGTGCACTTGGCACTTTCAGCCTATGGACTCACTGGAACATTTGGAAGCTCTTGACATTCATAGGGGATAGCCATGACAAAGCCAGTACCCCATGCTGGAGAACTCCATCATCATCATGTCACTCATGTTGAACAAAAAAACATATAGTTGTCAAACAGCGATAGGATAAAAAGTAGAACCAAGTATTAAAAAAAATAATAACTTTCTTCCCAAAGGGAGAAAATTCAAAACTTTGTTAAGGTGAAAAAAATAAACAAACGTTTATATGGATACTTTTCTGAGTTCTAGGTTTTATTATGTCTCAAGCAACCTGGCTGCCCACTGCATATATATATATATATATATATTCTATATAATAAAGAGGTAATATGCAAATTGACCATCACACCCTCACACAAGATGGCCGCCCCCATGTGGTCATAAGATGGCCATCACAAGATGGCTGGCAGGGGAAGGCAGTTGTGGGCCATCAGGCCAGCAGGGGAGGGCAGTTGGGGTCGGTCAGGCTGGCAGGGGAGCAGTTAGATGTCGATCAGGCTGGCAGGGGAGTGATTAGTAGGTGATCAGTCTGGCAGGCAGGCGAGTGGTTGGGAGCCAGCAGTTCTGGATTGTGAGGGGGACGTCTGATGGCTGGTTTAGGCCCGATCCCTGTGGACAGTTGGACATCCCCTGAGGGGTCCCAGATTGGAGAGGGTGCAGGCTGGGCTGAGGGACACCCCGCCCAGTGCACAAATTTCATGCACTGGGCCTCTAGTTTTATATATATATATATATATATATATATATATATATATATATATATATATCAAAGAAGAAATAATTATTATTTCCAAAACATATTCCAGCATGTAGCAGTGAACAAAGCTGCTTAGATGCTTAGACAACCCAACAAGTCACCCTCATTCTCAACCACGCTTGCATTCTGCATGGAACTATCTCTGCCAAATGGTCATTTTTCTCACATTTATTACGTTAACAGGATAAATGCCAACATTTGTCAACATCTTGTAAATGATGAGTCTTAATGAGGCAAGCGACTGTTTCACTCCTCAGAGGAATTTCAGAGCAGTATAAGCAAAATATGAGGTTAAAGCAAGTGGGAAGGAATCCCAGAGAGAAGCCTTCTCCACGAGCCTGTACTCCTGGAGGCTTTGCTGAGAGTGTGTTCTAGGATCCAGGCCAACTTGGCCTAAACCTTTATACAACATTTTAATTATATTTTTAACAAATCCTGCAAAACAAGGTTCACATGTTGATTCAGAAAAAAAAAAGGCAGTATCTACAAGCTGAAGAGAATGCAGGAGAGAGGGAGTGATTTAGAGATGTTGCCAAAAACCAATGAATGCAGTATTTTTATAACACCGGGCTGTGTTCCACTCACATTGGGACAGGTATAAAGACTGTGAGGATATAATCTTGCTCTAGAATAAATGAACTGGTAAGTTTTTATTTAACACATGTGCTAGACTCAGAAGTGGAAAATAATTGCATTTACATAAAACACTGTTTACAACATGAGGATATAAAGCAAGATAAACGTTAAATAAGATAATGCCTGGGCTTACAATGTGTTCTGTGACAAGACTAAAAGTACAGAATTAGTTAGCATCCGTGTCTGGGGGTCACAAATATTAGTCTCTATATTTCAGTCTTGATTCCAGTAATACAAATTAAATATACTTAGACAAATTACTTTATTTCCCTTAGTCTCAATCTCCTTGTGTGTAGAATGGAGATAATAATGCCTACTATATTAGTTTGTTACTATAATTAAATGTGATAATATACACAAAATCATGCTGAATAAAAAGCAGTTATTTTCACCATAGTATCTGCTCATGAAATTGAAAATTGCTAATCCCCGGTATTAAAAGTAAATGGTGGGTGGCAGGCTACCAAGAGCTCGGTAAAATAACCTGTATCTCATTGTACTTAGGTTTAGGGACAAGGGGCAAATGGGGGTTCTTGTGTGAAACCTAGAGTCATTCAGAAAGGAATGAGAAAAATATAAAAGTCTTCATCCACTGTTCAACTCTGAGAAGTGTTTCCTAATCAATATTCCCGGTCTGCTGATAAAGGAGGATTTGGCTGTGCGACTAGCAATGATGACTAGGTCTGTACCATCACTGCCATTATTTGAGAGTCAAGGTGGCTGCTGCAGCTCCAAGCATTGCATCAGTATCCCAGGCAAGAATAAGCAGCATGGCAACTATATCAGAAGAACAAAACTTTCGCAGAAATCCTAAGCATATTTCCACTATATACCATGTGCCACTACTCCAAATTTGTATTTGTTTGTTTTATTTCACTTTGTTTCAAGTTGGACATTTGCAATTATAAACAAATTCTGGTCCCTTTTATTAAGAAACTGTGCTTGATTCTCTGAAAAAACAACAACAACAACATTACAAGCTGACCTAACTGCAGGGAATAAGGGGTGGCAGGGAATCAGGGGATGGTTGACTCAAGGGTGATTTTATTCTTACTGCCTCTGAGGCCTTAAAGAGTTTCATTCAATGTCTCTGGGACAGTATAGGAGATTGTAACAAATTATCTGTAGGATTTCTTTTTTTATCTGTATGGCATTTGTTATAAAATGCAAAAAACACCTATTGCAGATTCGTTATGCAGATAATAAAACCCGGATTATTCTCATAGGCTGGGAAATGAATTTGGAGCTTAGTTTGATTTCCCATTTTTCCAGAAATATTAGTTCTACTTATATGCTATTAGAAGTAAATTTGAAGATGAAAGCATGAACTAGGGAGCAAAAGAAGGGCAAGTGCTCGTTAAAAGAAGTAGAAGAGGTTCATACGAAAGGAGATATGGAGGGGTTAGCAAAAACGGTGAGTCTGACCACATAGTGTGGATGAAGTGGCTGAGATATGAGACTCTCTGACAAGGCCACCAGCATTGAGATTTAGCGCAGCCACTTTGGAGGGCATTTTGGCAAATCGGGTGTAACTGAAATGGTGCATGTCCGGAAATGCCACAGTTCCAGGAGGAATGTGCTGAGAAAGAGGAAACATGTCAATCACCAACCCCTCTATGCATGTCCTCCTAATGGGTGTTCGTGAGGAACTGCGCTCTATGAAATGGAAAATGCATCAGACCAGCTTAGATGCTTCCTGGCATCGCAGCTAGAGTCTTGATTTTAGAGAAAGACTGAGTTATTTTCTTGGTTTTGACATTTAGTTAATACCTATTTGTTCTTGGGGAAATTTCCTAATTTTCATGTCTTAGTTTCCACATATATAAAATGCCAGCAATAGGAATATCCACCTCATAGAGTTGTTAAAAGGATTAGTTAAGAAAATTTATGCAAAGCACTTAGGAAAGGTGTCTAGAACAAAGAAGATATTCAATAAATACAGTTATATAGTCATAGCAATGACTGTCATTACACAGGCTTCTCCAGACAACCACTTACTCATGTTGCTGATGCATTTTTCACCAGCATGCACTGCCGCTCTGGAAGGCAGACCCCTGCATTTGGCCTGCCCTCGGGATCAGGCCTTTTCTGAGGGCGGCAGCAGAACACAGCGCCCTCAGCCACACAGACAGGCAGCACAGCCACGCCTTACCACGGATACACTCCAAGACCCCGTGTGCGCCTGACACTGTGGACAGCACCAAACCTGAGAACTGACAATAAATAAAAGAATTAGAACAGTATATGCAATAATGTATATAAATGTGGTCTCTCTTGCCCGGTTGGTGTGGCTCACTTGGTTGAGCATTGTCCCATGCACTGGGAGGTCGCCGGGTCAATTCCAGTTCAGGGCACATGCCTGGATTGTGGGCTCAATTCCCAGTAGGAACCATACAGGAGGCAGCTGACTGGTGTTTCTCTTTCCTCCATCTCTCTCTCTCTCTCTCTCTCCCTTCCTCTCTCTCAAATCAATAAAAACATATGTATGTTTTTAAATTTGGTCTCTCTTGCTTTTAAAACATCCCATTGCACTATACTCACCTTCTCAGTTCCAGGAAGCACTTTAGGCTTCTCTTGGCACATCTGAATGATCAGCATCATGCTCTGTGCCTTGGGCCATTGTTAAGTAAAACTAGAGGTCTGGTGCACAAATTCATGCACAAGTGGGGCCCTTCAGCCTGGCCTGCGGAATCAGGATAAAACTGGCTCTCTGACATCCCCCCAGGAGTCCTGGATTGTGAGAGGGCACAAGAAAGGCCGAGGGACCCCATAGGTGCATGATTGGGGCTGGGGACGAATGCGGGTGGTTGGCCAGCTGGGGAGGAAACAGAGGAGGGCTCCAGGGCATGTCCCACCCATCTCACTCAGTCCTGATCAGCCAGACCCCAGCAGCAAGCTAACCTACCAGTCAGAGCATCTGCCCCCTGGTGGTCAGTGCACATCATAGTGACTGGTTGAGCAGCCTTAGCATCTCATTAGCATGTCATGCTTTAATTGGTTGAACAGACGACTGGATGACCGGACATGTAGCATACGAGGCTTTTATTATATAGGACTAGAGGCCTGGTGCACAAAAATTTGTGCACTCGGGGGGGGGGGGGCTCAGCCCGGCCTGTGCCCTCTCGCAGTCTGGGACCCCTCGGGAGATGACCACCTGCTAGCTTAGGCCCACTTCCTGGGGGATTGGGCCTACGCTGGCAGTCAGACATTCCTCTGGCAGCCCAGGAGCCCTCGGGAAATGTCCACTTGCCAGCGGGGAGCAGGCCTAAGCTGAAGTCGGACATCCTTAGCGCTGCTGAGGAGGCAGGAGAGGCTCCCACCACCACCACTGTACTGGCAGCCATCAGCCTGGCTTGTGGTTGAGCAGAGCTCCCCTTGTGGGAGCGCACTGACCACCAGTGGGAAGCTCCTGCATTGAGCGTCTGCCCCCTGGTGGTCAATGTATGTCATAGTGACCAGTCATTCCCAGTCGTTCTGCTGTTAGGATCAATTTTCATATTACCCTTTTATTATATAGGATAGAGGCCTGGTGCATGGGTGGGGACTGGCTGGTTTGCCCTGAATGTTGTCCCATATCAGGGTGGGGGTCCTGCTTGGGTGCCTGGCCAGCCTGGGTGAGGGGCTGAGGAATGTTTTCAGGCTGGCCACACCCTCTTCAGGGTGGGGGGTCCTGCTGGGGTGCCTGGCAAGTCTGGGTGAGAGGCTGATGGCTGTTTGCAGGCTGGCCACAGCCCCTTCAGGGTGGGGGCCCCTGCTGGGGTGCCTGGCCAGCCTGGGTGAGGGGCTGATGGCTGTTTGCAGGCTGGCCACAGTCCCTTCAGGGTGGAGGGCCCCACTGGGGTGCCTGGCCATTCTGGGTGAGGGGCTGATGGCTGTTTGCAGGCTGGCCACAGTCCCTTCAGGGTGGAGGGCCCCACTGGGGTGCCTGGCCATTCTGGGTGAGGGGCTGATGGATGTTTGCAGGCTGGCCACAGTCCCATCAGGGTGGGGGTTCCCGCTGAGGTGCCTGGCCATTCTGGGAGAGGGGCTGATAGCTATTTGCAGGCTGGCCATACCCCCTTCAGGGTGGGGGGGTCCCTGCAGGGGTGCCTGGGTGAGGGGCTGATGGCTGTTTGCAGGCTGGCCACAGCCCCTAGCCACCCAATCTCCCAGTGGAGGATGGCTGGAAGCAGATATCTGGGATTTATTTAGCTTCTATAATTGAAACTTTGTTGCCTTTTGCGGAGGCCACAGCCGGCCAGTGCAGGTGGGAAGCTTGGCTTCCTCCATCGCCGAGGCAACCAAGCCTCTGGCTTGCTCCAGCTCCCTGTCTGCCAGCCGCCATCTTGGTTGAGTTAATTTGCATATAGTCGCTCTGATTGGCTGGTGGGCGTGGCTTGTGCGTATCGAAAGTAGGGTCAATTAGCCTCTTTGTCTTTTATTAGTGTAGATAAGGGTGACTTGCACAAGCACTGTAGCACCAGACAGTGTGTCTGATAACCGAGCCAGCCCCCAGGTGACTAAGGGATGAGGCGTGTACACAGCAGGGACATGCTGGACCAAGTGGCAATTCGTGTCCTGAGCGATGGAGCGGATGGTGCCACATTTCCTCATACTACTCAGAATGGCGTACTGCTGGGATTGTCCATTTACTGTTTCCAGGCTGTGGTTGACCATGGATATCTGAAACCACAGAAAGTGATAAGGGGGCCTACTGTACTCTTATTTGAAAGCTGGGAAGTTCCACAGTGTCTACAAGGCTGGCGATTGTTGTGTGTTTAGACTTTAGCCCATTGGACACCCACAGGGAAGGGAGAGGGTTAGAGTCTCTCCTCACCACTGTATAAGCTCCCCAAGGGAGACTCTAAGGCAGTGGTTCTCAACCTTCCTAATGCTGAGACCCTTTAATACAGTTCCTCATGTTGTGGTGACCCCCAATCATAAAATTATTTTCGTTGCTACTTCATAACTGTAATTTTGCTACTGTTATGAATCATAATATAAATATCTGATATGCAGGATGTATTTTCATTGTTCGTGACCCACAGGTTGAGAACCGCTGCTGGGAAAATGGAGATGGTAATGGTGATGGTGATGGTGATGGTGACAGACTGTACTCTGTGCAGCGCTGTTCCCAATGCCTGGCTATAAACTCCCTCATTTAATGCTCCCACTCTCTTGTGAGGTAGGCAATACGATGGCCTCATTCCAGAGATGGTAATGGAGGGACACTGCAGAGTAATAACTTGCTCGCAGGACACACTGGTAAACGGGAGCACCAGTTGCTGCACGTAGGTGAACGGGTCCAGGTTTCATGCTCTCAGCCCCACCTGCAGGTGTAAAATACAAGAACCCAAGTGGAGGCTGGTGTCATGGATCCTGTGTCAAAACCAGTGTTTCTCTTTCTGCCAGATACATCTTGGAAACAGTACTGAAACCTAATTGGTAGAAATGGGTTATACTGAGCTGACTGTGTTTGAGTGGGGCCACTTTTTATGTATTATATATTCCGCTTCCTTGTGCAAGCATGCAAATCAATGTTATAGCAGTTTGAACTCAAGGCTTAACAGGAAACTTTACTATGACCCTCCTGCTCTCTGGGAGGGAATACCGTCCTCTGTTCTGCTATAAACACCACACAGCTCCGGGAAGGGGGCACTGCAGTTTCCAGACCTTAGGAGGGACTCTTTGGCCAAAAGCAGACCATTTCACAATTGTGTGGTTACAAGGGAAAGAACGGCTTTCCATTCGTCAATATGAGTCATCCAACTATATACGTTGAAAATGCCTATTTTTAAATAAAATGAGGTTATCTGTGAAGCTGAAGCACTCAGTGTATCACTCTCATCATGTGACCTGGAGCGCCCTGTGTGTCCACACCCCGGGGCCATGTCCTGATTTTCCTCTGTCTGTGTGGACAGCACAGCGCCAGCACCTGCTGCTGAGGCCTCAGGAGCGAGGAGGGGAGCCCAGCACTGCAGCTCCCACTGGCACAGTGTTCAAAACCAGTGGGATGCGGGGCCTGCATCAGACCTAATGCTACTATTTAGATCGAGTAAAGAGTGAACAAAAGAGTGCTTCATGTACTTTCCACTCAAGGTGTTCGTGATTTTTAATTGATTTATCAGAAAGTTAACCTTTACTTTTACACGTGGCCCAATTTTTAATTTGTCATTTAAATTTGTCTATGAAAGGTTTTGGTATAAAGAAATGTTTAAATTTTAATCAAATAAATCAATAATTCTCTACTTAATCCCTGTCATCACTTTTAGATTTAGGAGCCCCTTGTTGATTCTAAATAATCATATTTTTCTTTCTTGGTCCCAGCGCTGGTGGTATTTGATGATGTGCATTGTCTGAAATCCATCTTCAACCATGATTATTTAAAACTAAGATATTTAGGTTGGACTTTAAAATATACTTGTGGAGTCCAATCAGGAAGAGTTCTCCAGGTTGGAGCCATGACTGCCACCCCATCTTCAACCTGGGTGAAGTGCTTATTTTTTCAACATAATCTGCATCTCTGACTATTTTTTCTGGAGAGAGCCTTTGACCTTTCTAGACATTCTCTGAGAAAACCAATCTATTTTGAGCCCAAGAGAAATATCACAGAGCGTTTAAAGATTACACTTAATATGTAATGTTTATCACAATATTTTTCACTAGGTAAGTTAGGCTGTAAGTTAAAAAAATAACACTGCTAAAGGTTGGTCATATAAGTGCTTTTTGTGAGCTACTGTCTTCTCCTTTGATAGTGAAAGTTCTTTACCTCTTGGCTGGCAGACCGCTGAATGCATTGCTTATTACCACTAACCGCCTAAACAACAGCTCTTGAATCAGAACAATCTGGTGGCAGGTTACACACTCCCCGCTGCCACCTGCAATGTCACACACAGGCATGAGCCCGGCCTTTGTCCTGGATGGGAACTGAATGAGCAGGAGGACAGGCCAAGACCGCGCAGGTGGAGGCACCACTGGGCTCCCGGGCTCCGGGCAGAGGTCTTAGCCGTTCCTCACTTAAAACAACTTCTTTCTGCATGGCGGGGGGTAGGTGTTTCACTGCAAACACAAGTTTGAATTGTAGAAAAATCACCATTTCCCTCAATCGTCCTAGTGGAGAATTTGTCTTCTGAGAATATGGCTCACTCCACTTGCACATGAAACTCTGAGCAAATGATGGGCATAGCTCTTCTGCTGAGGGAAGTAGCTAGGCCCACGTTGTCTGGGATATCATGTTACGCCCAGAAAAAAAGATTTAAATCCATCGGAATACAAGCAGTTAGACGTGAATGACCTGATGCCACCATTCTTCCCACAGAGAAGAATCAAAGGCTTATGTACAGGAATTTCACAGGCAGCCTCCATGGGTTATTCTACATTTGTATTCTCAAATTAATTACAGAGTAAAATATATCTGGTTCTCTCTCAGTGTGTATTTATTCTATTCTCAACAAATACTTTGGCTACCATAAATCAATGGTGTTATTTTAAACAACAGAAGAAAATGTGGGTGAATATCACTACAATATCAGGAGTGATTCTTCTGTAGCCTCTCTGGACTGGAAGATTCTTTCCTCCCTCTTGCTGTCTGCAGGCAAACCAGGCTGAGCTCCGCCCTACACGCCCTGCAATGTCCATTGCTCCTGAGCACGAAAACATGCTGCATTTGTCTTCTCATTTATTGAAAACATGTGACTAGTGTGTGGACCCTTGTCACACACCATTACCTGTGCTTTAGTTGGGAGCGACTGCCAATACTGGAATTAAGTCATTTTGAACGGCTCTTTGAAGACATTCACTTTGTGAAAGAGGTGAATGGTTTGGCAGATGATGTGACAATAGCACATAATATCACAGGAAGTTCAAGGATGAAATTCTTCTCACATGCAGTAGCCATTGAATAGGACCATTTGTCTCTCTTGGCATTCGTGCTCAGAGGCGCACCAGCTGAGGAAATGATCACAGACTGTTAAGAGCGGAAGGGAAACAGGATTCAGTTCACATCTTTTCCATAGACTGGGTTTCTTCTCTGAAAGATACTCAGTGGTCCCAGACAGATTTCAAGGGTATGGGCC
>NW_005871373.1:1040069-1080929 GCF_000147115.1 Myotis lucifugus | reverse complement strand
TTCTTTTCCCTCCCGCATCCTCTCCCCTCGACAAAGATACGACACACACACCTCCGAGGCTATGAATTAATTCCCACTTTCCCTTGTATTTGGAGTTAAGCCGAATCGCTCTCCCCTGCTGAAAATCCAGGTGCAGTGGTCCTCCCTCTATTACGATGCCTCCCCTTGAAAAAAGTTTGCTGTTTGTTTACTACAGGAAATCTTTATTTTACAGAAGAAACCAAATTACTGTATACCCAGTCTCCCACTCACCATGATAAAGAACTTTCTGAAAGGTTTTGCAAAGATGCTGATCATCTGTGAGGACTCTGCACCTTGTAGGCAGATGTGAAAGTAGTTGGAAGGTGCCTAATGAGCTTATATTCTGGACCTTCGCCCACTAAATAAGCAAATATTTATGGAGAGAGGGAGACAGAGAAAGAGATTCTGAGCATTAAACTTAATCTTAACTCTTCCCAAAGAAGTGGAACAGTTTTTCCCAGCTTATTTTCTTTGCATAGTTGAGATGTGAAAGATGCTCATGTCAGCACCAATGAAGTATGGATTATCCTTTGCCTGTTTGCACTGTCTGAGTAGCAAGACTAGAATACTCTTCATGAGCTGCAGTGGATACATTCCAGATTGGACTGCCAAATGTCACACAAGAGCAGAGGAGTTGAGAGGATGAGTTGTCATCAAGTAAAGGCCAGCGCCTTGCGGACTTAGTTGGAAAGTTCCAGAGAAGCTTTTGGATCGGTAAAAACAAGCAAATTGGTTTGCCAACGTGTTCTTGAAGATCACAGAAGATATTGAGGGCTTGTGTTGAAGTGAATGATAATGTGCTCTGTATTCAAAAGTGCACAAAACATTTGTTTCCAATTAATTTTCAAAAGTCACTACTCATCCAGTAAAGATTAGTAAATGTAGGGTCATTTAGCGTTTCCTGCTGCAAAGATAAGAATTTGCATAAGGAGGCACCTCTACCAGATCACTCATGAGGAAGAAAGATGGTTGCAGGTGGACACTGATGTGAACAATGCAAGAAGTGAAAATTGAAAAGCCAAAGACACAGCTAAGGAGAAGAAGTCCATCCTAAGGTGTGTAGAAAGGTAGGGTGAGGTTGAGATGGGTTGTTTTCAGTTTTTGGCTATTTTGCACGAAGCTGATATAATTATCCATATATAGATTTTTGTGTGAACATGAATTTTCATGTATCTGGGATGAATACAGATGCAATTGCTAGATCTATGGTAGTTGCAGTCTTACCTTTATAAGAAACTGTCCCACTGTGTTCCAGAGTGGCTGGAACATTTTCATGGCCATCAGGGATGTGTGAATGGTACCATTTCTCTTCATCCTCCTCAACATCTGGAGCCACACTTCTTTATCTTAGCTATTCTGATAGGTGTGTAATGGTGTCCCATTGTAGTTTTAATCTTCACTTCCCTAGTGGCTAATGATGTGGAACATCTTTTAATGTGCATATTTATCATATGTATATCCTCTTCTGTTAAATGTCAGTTTGTGTATTTAGCTTGTTATTTAATTGCATTGTTTATTGTTTAGTGTTAAATTTTGAGTTCTTTATAGAGTCTAGATACTAGTCCATGGTCACATATTGTCTCCCCTTCTATAGCTTTGCATTTTCATCCTCTTTTTGAGGGCTTTTAGAGCAAAAGTTTGTTGCTGTTATTTGTTTGTTTTTTATAATGAGGTCTAATATAATTTTGTACCAAACAAATGTAATTCTGATAAGGTCAAATTTTCCTAGTCATGCTCTTAGTGTCAAGTCTATCACTGTTTCCCAGCCCAGAGAGCAGATTTTCCAGATTCACATTTTACATTCAGTCTGTCATCCTCTTTGAGGAGACTTTTGTATAAGGTGTGAGGTTAAGTTAGGGCTCATTTTTCACTAAGGATGCTCAGATCTGCAGTACCATTTGTGGATGAGGCTATCTGCATTAGTCTTCAGGGGCTGCTTTAACAAAATGCCGTGGACTGAATGGCTTAAATAACACACATTTCATTCCCACAGTTCTTGACTTTGGGAAATCCAAGATAAAGATACAGGCCAATTCAGTTACAGATGACAGCCCTCCTTTTGACATGAAGATGCTGCCTTCTCACTGTGTTCTCACATAGTGGAGAAAGCAGATTTCCTCCTGGCTCTCTTCTCAAAACACCACTAATCCAATCATGGGCTCTCCCTTTACCCTCATGACCCTATCTAACCCTACATACTTTCCAAAGGCCCCGTCTCCCCGTCTCCAAATACAGTGAGTAGGGCGTTAACACATGTCTGAAGGGCAGGATCCCATCCATAGAACTATCCTAAACCCTGTTGAATTAATTGTACACATTTGCAAATATTTTTCACCATATTTTTATAGGACAATTTTGAGTTATCTACTCTGTTTCATTAATCTATGCATCTATGATAATACCACACTGCTTTGGCTATGTTGGCTACTATAGCTGTATAATAGCCCTTAATATTTACACAGTGATTCCTCCCTCTTAATTCTTGTTTTCAAGATTGTTTTAACTATCTTAAGGTCTGTTTCTTTCCATATACATTTTAGAATACGCTTGTTTGTGCCTAAAAAAACCATGCTAGGATTTGTATAGGAATTGGGTTAAATGTGTAGGTCACCTTGGGAAGAATTGATATCTTTACTACTTGAATCTTCCAATCTATGAATATAGTATGGCTCTTTATTTAGGTGTTCTTTGATTTATTTCTCCACATTTTATAATTTTCAGCATATAGACCTCATACATGTCTTATTAAGATTATACCTAGCATTTAATTTTCTTTGTAGTGTTTGTAAATGGTATTATGTTTTTAATTTTACTTTCTACATCTTCATTGATAGTATATAAAACAGGGGTGGGCAAACTTTTTGACTCGAGGGCCACAATGGGTTCTTAAACTGGACCGGAGGGCCGGAACAAAAGCATGGATGGAGTGTTTGTGTGAACTAATATAAATTCAAAGTAAACATCATTACATAAAAGGGTATGGTCTTTTTTTTTTTTTTAGTTTTATTCATTTCAAACGGGCTGGATCCGGCCCACGGGCCGTAGTTTGCCCACGGCTGATATAAAATGTAATTGAATTTTTTGTGCTGATCTTGTATTCAGAGATGTCACTAAAATTGGTGATTATCCTAGAAAAATTTTAGCTTTTTCAGTTTGTATGGTTTTTTTGTTTGTTTGTTTGTTTTAAATGTATTTTATTGATTTTTTTACAGAGAGGAAGGGAGAGGGATAGAGAGTTAGAAACATCGATGAGAGAGAAACATCCATCAGCTGCCTCCTGCACACCCCCCACTGGAGATGTGCCCGCAACCAAGGTACATGCCCTTGACCGGAATCTAACCTGGGACCCCTGAGTCCACAGGCCGACGCTCTATCCACTGAGCCAAACTGGTTAGGGCTGTTGTTTGTTTTTGTTAGTTTCTTTTTTAGATTTTGGGGGGACTTTTTTGTGTAGACAATGATGTCAACTTCAAATAGGAACAGTTTTATATATTTTTTCTAATCTGTATGCCCTGTATATCTTTTTCTTGCCCCATTGCAGTTGCTAGAACTTCCAGTAATCTACACTAATAAAAGAGAAAGATGCAAATTGACTGTACCTTTGTGATGCCCACCAGCCAATCAGGAGTGAGTATGCAAATTAACCCAACAAATATGGTGCCGAGTGGCCAGGGGCGGGCCTGGACGCATGCGTCATCACCATGTCACCATGGTGACAACGCAGGCCTTCTGCACTGGGCCTCTGGGCAGTGTGGGAAGGTGGAAAGGCGGCTCCGGGCTGGAGTGAAGGCGGTGCTGGCAGCCAAGGCAAGGAAGGCCCATTCTTGCACGAATCTTCGTGCATCGCGCCTCTAGTATGTTGAATAAGAATAACTAAAGTCCTTGCCTGTTTCTCAATCTTAGGGGCAAAATCTTTCTCCATTAATTATAATGTTAGGAATAGAGTTTATTGGCAGATGATTTTCATCAAGTTGAGGAACTTCCTTCTGTTTCTCTTTACTGAGAACTGTTTGTGTGTGTTTTAGGAATAGGAGCTAGACTTTGTTAAATGTTTTTGCACATCTGTTGCCATAAGCATTTAATGTTTATTCTTTTTCTGTTTCTATTAAGGATTACATTGATTTTCAAATGTTGAATAACCAGTTTTGATTCATTGATTGATTGCATACCTGTAATCAAGCTCACTTGGTCATATTTTATAAATCTTGTTATACATTGCTAGATTTGATATACTAAAATTCTGTTGAAGATTTTTGCATCTAAATTTATGATAAATATTAATCTGTACTTTTATTTTCCTTTTTCTTTTTCCTTTTTTTTATTACTGTCTTTATTTGATATTAGTAGCAGGACAATAGTAACCTTAAAAAAGTAAGTTGAGAAATATCCCCACTTCTATTTTTTTTTTTAATTATGTTATGTTGGTGTTAATTTTTTAAATGTTTGGTAAAATTCTCTAATGAAATTATATGAGCTTAGAAGTGTCTTTTTCAGAATATTTTTTACTAAAAACTTTTCTCATGTGAAACTTATCACAGTCTACTGTGATAAGTTTTTACCACTTTGAGTAAAGTGCAGAAAACTTAGAAGCATGTAACTATCTTTATCCTCCCCACTTTGAAAATATACTTTTCTTAAATAGTTCCCCTGCATTACAGAACTATCCAGATTATTTTACCTTGGTTGGGTTTGTAGTTTTCAAGGAGGTGGCCCATTTCTTCTATATATTTTGAATATAACTGATCCTTTTATCACATAATGTCCTCTTTGTGTCTAATGAATATAGCCACTCCTGTATTTTCTGGATTAATATTTATGTGGTAAATCATTTTCCCTTCCTTCACCTTCAAAATACCTGTCATTGAATGTCAGGAGAATTTCTTATAAAAAGCATATATTTGGGTCTATTTCCTTGTCCATTTTATTATCTGTTCTTTGATTAGTGTAATTAGACAATTTATAGTTATAGATAAAGTAATTTATAGTTATAGATAAAGTAATTATTGATATATTAAGACTTATCTCTGGCATTTTATTATTTGATTTCTGTTTGTTTTCTCTGATTCTTCTTTTATTTTATTTGGGAGGCACTTATATTTCTCTGAATTATTTGAACATTTTGTAGGAGTCTTTTTTGCTTTTTGTATAATTCTTTTTAAGTATATTGCATGTAAAATTTTTTTCAGTGGTTGTTCTGGGTATTACAAGATACATGAATAACTTATCACAGTCTACTGTCATTAACATTTTACCACTTTGAGTAAAGTGCAGAAAACTTAAAGCATGTAAGTATCTTTATCCTCCCCACTTTTAAAATATACTTTTCTTAAGTAGTTCTTCTGCATACATTGAACACCATATCAGATGGTGTCATAATTTTGGCTTCAACCACCAAATGATTTAAGAAACTCATGAGAAGTATGATAATCTATTTACTGCTAATTTCACTCATTTGGATATTCTTCTCTTTTTTCTGATTTTCCAAGCTTTCTTCTATTACCATATTCTTTCTGTGGCAGAGAACTTCTTTACACATTCTTTAAGAGTAGTTTTGCTAGCAATACATTCTCTTAGTTTTAATTTGTTGGGAGATGTTTTAATTTCCCTTTCATTCCTGAAAGAGATTTTCATGGGGCACAGAATGCACAGTTGACAGTTTTCTGTTAGTCTTTAAAAAATGTTTTACCACCTTCTTCTGATTTCCATGGTTTCACATGAGAAATGTAGAATCATTTGAATTGGTGTTCCCCTGTAAATGTCTCACAAACTGTTTTCTGTCTTTGTTTTTAGTTTCCAGAAGTTTAATTATACTGTGTTTTGGTATCAATTTCTGTGGATTTATCATCTGTAGGTTCATTGAACTTCTTGAATCTGTAGGTTTACATCTCTTACCAAATTTGAGAAGTTGCCAGAGACTATTTCTTGGAACACTTTTTCAGGCCCATACTTTCTCCTCTCCTTCTCCAATCTGATGACACAAATTTTAGCTGTTTTCTTAATCACTGAAAAATTCCTAAGACTCTGTCCATTTTCCTTCAATCTGTTTAGATTGGACAAATTCTATTTACTTGTCCTCAAGTTCACTGATTTTATCCTCTGCCAACTCTAGTCTACCACTAAATCCCTCCTGTAAGTTTTTTGTGTTTGTTTGTTTGAGTTTTCAGTCATTACATTTTCCAGTTATATTATTTCCATTTGGTTCTTTTTTATAATTGTTGTTCGTTTGGTGAAGAAGATAGGAGACTCTGGCTCCTGTCTCATCAGCAGGCATTCCCATTGTGTATGTGTCTCATGCAGATCAGGTTGACATGATCAGCTTCTTGATGGGCTTTGGCAACACCACTTGGCTACACATGAGGAACTGATTCAACTTTTCTCATTATAGGTAGGTGAAGTGGAAGTGAGAGCCCCTGGCCCTTTTCCTTTCACTTTGGGGCACATCTTACATTATTTCTTTGAGTGGGGTGTGAGATCAGCTTCCTGCTGAGTGCCAATACCATGAGGGAGGGGAGAAGCAAAGGGCTGACTCACATTATTTTTTATTGTATGGGCATAATCTCAGCTCTTCACTGCACCCCACTGACACCAAGGAGAAGGCAAAGCAGAGTAAAACTACCCTATTGCTTACCTCCTCATCCTGCCTCATTAGTCATGGTCAGGGGTGGAGCATCATCTCCCCACTGGGCTGTACTCATACTGGTATGGGAGGAAAGGAATGCTGACTAGCCATGCTTCTAACCACCTCACTAAGTCTCCTGGGTGCAAGGTGGTAATGACAATTCAGCTTTGTGCTAGACCCTGCTAACACGATCCTGGCAGGGAATCCGAGCACACTTGATTCTGCAGAATGCGGGGTGAAAGATCAGCTCCCTGCTTGGCCCCACCAACACTACCAGGTAAAGAAATAGGAACTTGCTCACTATTTCTAGAAGAGTGTAGTAGTTTTCATGGTATTTGGGTGGTGAGTGTTGGGTGTGAGCATTGCCAACAATGTTTTCTGTTGATAGACCATCCTTTCTCAGTCCTTTGGTTAGGAGGAACAGTCTTTTCTCAGAGCTATTTTTATTGGTCAGTGCCTGTTGGCTGTTCTGGATGGAGGCTCCTGCAGGATCCTATACGGGATATATGAGAGTGAAAAGGAAACCCAGGAAACTCATCATTCTGTTTGTCGTATCCCAAGGACCCTAGATAGTCCATCTCCTCCTTCCCACCTTTAGAGTTTTCTATGCCTGTTCAGTGTATTATGGCCAATGTTTTGAGTTGTGAGAAAAAAAGACCTGGGAACTATGGCTAGTCTATTTTGTTACAATAGGAAATCCTTGCCAGTTTCCTTTTAACAACATGAGCTGGTCTCCTCTTGCCTTTCCAATGTAATTCCCTGCTATGCTTCCTCTCACTCAACTCCTCCAGGGCATAAGGACCCCCTTATTATTTCTCCAACATGCAAGAAAACACCCACCTCAGGGCTTTTGTAGTTACTGTTTCTTCTGACTGGAACAGCCTTCCTCTAGAATGGTGGTTCTCAAGCTTCCTAATGCCATGACCCTTTAATACAGTTCCTTATGTTGTGGTGACCCCCAATTTCATTGTTACAAATTGAACATAATTAAAGCATAGTGATTAATCACAAAAACAATATGTAATTATATATGTGTTTTTTAATGGTCTTAGAGAACCCCGGTGAAAGGGTCGTTTGACCCACAAAGGGGTCGCGACCCACAGGTTGAGAACCGCTGCTCTAGAAGATACCCATATGTCTTGACCTCTGTTTGAATCATCCCTTCTATGTAAGGTCTCCCAAGGACCCTTCATGTGATAGCAACCTTGGTCCCAGCATTTGGGGTCCCTATTACCCTGTTTATTTGGATCTATAGAGATAATCACTATTGGACATGGTATGGGCTTGCTTACTTATTATCAGCATCTGGACGCAGATAAGAACAAGAGCTTCTTTGTGTCTGTTAGTTCCTTCAATAATATTATTTCAATTAGTAAATAATAAAATAAAAATGATGTTTCCCATTTGCAAATTAAAAACTGAAGTAGGAGCTGAAGTATAGAAAGAGTAATTGGCCTGCATATATTAGCTTCTTAGAGGAAAGCATTGTCCTGTGCCCATAGAGAACGGATGCCTTCTCAGTTCTTGCTTCGTGGCTCTCAGTCAGGGGCCGGAACAATCCCGGGCTGAGCATGTTTGAAGTGTTCCTCTGGCCACTGTGCAAGCGTGGGACGCCCAGCGTCCAGCACCACAGACGACAATGTCTGTCTGCTCTCCCACCTCCAGAAGCCATCCTGAGCAGCCAGAAGAAAGCTTTTGCCTGGGGAAATGCACACCATGTCTCAGGCACGTGTCTGATGGTTCAATGTCAATACTCAAGGATCTAAGTGCTACATAATCTTCATTACTTTATAATCATATTTCAGTTTCAAAAGTGTTCTTTCTATTTGTTTTCAGGGAGTCTCTTTTGAAACTTGTCAAGTAATTAGTTGATCAACTTACCTTTCAGCATCAAGTGGTATTTTATCTTAATCTAAGATGTCTTTAATAACAAAGTATCAGTAATGTGATAATTCAATTCAGAAGCCTCCAGAGACTGACTTACATTATATTTGTCATACAAAAACAGAGACTTACTCAAGTGGAATGTAAATAACTGGGTTCAGTTATATTTAACACTGTTAATAAATTAGGAATTGAAAACAAAACAAGTACTACTAAGCACATGTATAAAATGTATAAAAATAAAATGTGTAATATTTATTGAATATAATAACACAATTAATTCAAAATATATTTCTTCTTTTGCCATAGGTGTTGGGGACCTAGAGCCAAATTTAACTTAAAAGCATAGCAATCAGTTCATTGTGGATGTCTGCAAGGACCATATCTTCTATCTTTTTTTAAAATATATATTTTATTGATTTCTTACAGAGAGGAAGGGAGAGGGATAGAGAGTTAGAAACATCGATGAGAGAGAAACATCGATCAGCTGCCTCCTGCACACTCCCTACTGGGTATGTGCCTGCAACCAAGGTACATGCCCTTGACCAGAATCGAACCTGGGACCCTTGAGTCCGCAGGCCGATGCTCTATCCATTGAGCCAAACCGGTTAGGGCATATCTTCTATCTTTTTAAGTAGATTTTATACTATTTCTCTCTTCTTTTCTTTTCTTTCCTTTTCTTTCCTTTTCTTTCTTTCTTTCTTTCTTTCTTTCTTTCTTTCTTTCTTTCTTTCTTCCTTTCTTTTTCCATTCTTCCCTGTCTCTCTCCTTCTCTCTCTCTTTCTTTATTTCACTTCTTAAACTCCTAAAACACCTCAAGTTATCTTAAATCATTCTTAAACATTTTAAATTCCTCTAATGCATCATTTTAGTATATAATCTGCTTACAATATTATGTAGTAAGTGTTATAAAAGTAATTTAAAATTATCTATACCAAATAATCTGATATCATTACAGAAACCTAGTTGGACTTTATAGGTTTTAAAGATTGAATGAAATCTCTCATATGACGCATTATATAAGGGGCACCAAGGAATAAAACTACCTGATATGGTAAACATACCCCCTTTGTTTTGGGGAGCCTATTCAGGCTTGAAATATATACTAAAATAGAATGATTACTCAGTTTGTTCAGAATGTTTGGCATATTCTCTTAGGGTTTTTTTTTTCATATTTCAGTAATAGGGGTATAGAATGAATATTTGGGCAGGTTTTAGGTGTTTAGTTATAATCCCCCACCATTATTGAAACTTTGGAATTGAAAAGTATTGCTAGCACTAGGTTTACTTCTTAACACTAATAAACAACAGAGAGACTCCCAATCTATACTAATAAAAGGGCAATATGCTAATTAGACTGGGTCGACCAGACATCTTCCGGTCGTCTGGTCCTCCTTCCAGTCATCCAGTCCTCCTTCCAGACAAAGCCATGGTGGTGGGGGCCAAGGCAGAGGCAGTTAGGGGCGATCAGACCGGCAGGGGAGAGTGGTTAGGAGTGATCAGGCCGGCAGGCAGAGGGGTTAGGGGCGATCAGGCAGGCAGGCAGGTGAGCGGTTAGGAGCCAGAGGTCCTGGATTGTGAGAGGGATGTCCGAGGGGTCCCAGATTGGAGAGGGTGCTGGCCAGGCTGAGGGACCCCCCCTCCCGTGCACAAATTTCATGCACTGGGCCTCTAGTAAATCATATAAAAACCCAGGAAAAGAGAAATACTAAGAGATGCAAAAGCCTCAGTGCACAGTGTGAAACCTGGAAGGCCCTCGCTTCCTGCCTGGGCCCTCAGACCCCTTCCGCCTGTGGCTTGCTTACATGTAAATAAAAACTATAACAGCACCTACTCCATGAGACTGGTATGAGGTTTAAACATGTTACTCTTCAAAAACACTTGCAAGGTGTCTCCCACATAAGTGTTAGCTATTACTCTTTCCCAGAGGAAGTGGGCACTGCAGTGCTAGGGGTTCCTGGGCCAGGAGACCCCAGTTACACACCTAACAACCAGCCTCCCAGGGGCACAGAATCAGTCAAAGCCACTGAGATGGTTGGCAAAGGGTGCGGCATCACTGCTGTAGCCTCTTACGTAACCGCTAATCCTGCGTCTGTGTCTGGTCATCTCTTTATACAGGTTTGTGTATTCATTCAAAGCATTCTCGTCCCACTGCACTGGAGTAGCTTCCATAAGAAAATTTAAGATGTAATAGATTCTACCTTCACAGGCTTACAGACAGGGAAACTAGATATCATATCGAACAATATAGAGACCAGAGCATCATCTGTCTACCTACCTAGCAGCACAATCTAAGACTGAATTATTTCACTACTACTTTCCCTACATCTTAGAAAGTCCTTAGCAAATTTTTTGAGTGATTGATCTAAAACTGATCAATATTTTTAATAAAAAATATCGAAATAACCTTCAATATTTTTAATTGTCTTTTATGTTTAGTTGTTTGCTTCTCGGTGGAAACAGTTTGCTAAGTCGCTCCTCTGTTTCTGACCAGCACTGTGGAACACTCCAGTACCTCCATACCCTCACAGTTTAATTGATTCTGGGTTTCCTTGTAGAGGGCCTGTCATGCCCACCTAAACGGTGCTCCCTTCCCAGGTTCACCCCTGCCCGGTTCTAGACTGCAAGCAGGAAGTGACTGGGTTGCGAACCCACAGCCACTCTAGGCCTTAGTTATGATGTGTGGACTAGCTGTAGACACTTTGTTTATTGGATGGGTGGGCCAGTGGGAGGGGACCTCTGCCAGTAGCTATATTTGCTATTTGAACCTAATATTAAGTGAAAGAACATTGTCTTGCAGCTTTCTCGCAACACAGAACTTTCCTTTGCCCTTATGTCCCTTTAATTTCCTTGCCTCTGAGGCCCCTGCCCTAGTTCTGCCCTAGTTGGTTGGGCACAGATAAAATCCAGCAGGCCAGCGAGGGCTTGGCACATGGCACAAGAAGGCAATGGGGTATTTTCTTTCTTCCTTCCTTTGTAACTCTAAATGATCTTTTCTTTGTAATTTCCATCCCCAATTATGTTCTCAAAAGGCAAAGTCTATGCATATGTACACAACTGAGAGACTGTCTTCTCCTTGTTTTTCTGATGATTGTGCCAATGAATAAACCCTGAAATTATCAATTGGATAATAGAGCAATGTAGCGCTTCCAAATGGTTGGGTTAAATTGGCTGTGGTTTCAAGTAGTATTATCATTAATAATAATAATAGTAATAACCCTCCCACCAGCCGAATATTCATTCAAACATAATAGCATACTAGTCTCCTACTCTGCAAGTATCCAGCGGATGGCTGTCTGGACAGAATCCTCTAGATCACAAGAAAAGGAATGCTTGGGTGCCCGCCACCAAGGCTGCTATCCACGTTCCCACACCTCTGGTCTTCTTTCCAGCCCAGTTCTGGTTCTGCATTTCCCTGGCAACCCACACCCTAGTGATCCCGCCCTCCCTGACAGTATGTGTTTTCTTCGACACATTTATCACTTTACCATGTTGCTTGGAATATTATTGATCTTTAGATATGTTTTCTGTCCCTTATACTTGTATCTTTCTGACTCACCCCAGTTCCCACCTTCTATTTCTACAAGATCCAGGTTTATGAGAGGTAGCTACTATATCTCAAACTTCCTGTGAGTGTCTTAATTAACTCACATAGTTCCCTTTGTACCAGCTCCCCTCCCCCCAGTGAGGTAGGGTCTACACATCACAGAACATGTGACGCAGTTTGCCCTCCTGCAGGCACTACTATTATGACCAACAGTGTGCTCTGCACCCACACCCAGTGGTGTGCGGAGTCCTTGGAGAACTACTACCTGACCAACCCTCATTGTGTTATTGATCCTTGTTAATTCTATGAGATGGGAAATATGTTCCCAATATTACAAATGCTGTGACTAAAGTTCAAGATCATGCCCCTAGGACTCTTCAGAGCTGGTCCGAATTCAAGTCCATAGTTCTGATGATAATGATGAAAGGAGCATATGGGGCACATTCTCTCTTGATAGATGCTATCATATGCAGCCTGGAATTCTATCCTATGACCCTGAAGAGAAAACAGGGCACATTGTGAGGGATAAAAATGACCCGGTATATAAAGGAGTCAGAAATAATTGTCAGTTTCCTTAAGTATCAGGATACCCATTGCAGTAAGGCCTGCATTACAGTGAAGGCTGTTTGAAGAATCGTGGAAGAAAAGCAGCGATCCTCCTCCTGTGATGTTTAATTCAGTAGTGAAGGGACCTCCGTTCAAAATGTTGCCCTGGCCCTGGACTGTGCAGAGCTGGCTGAGGAGGGAGCAGGACGGCTTTCCCTTCCTGTGGCAGTTCCCGTCACTCTTTCTTTCCGTCACTCTTTCAACAACCCCACTGCTGAACTCGTCCCTTTAGTGGCATGAACATTTTCTCCAGGCCCAGTGAAATTTCCCAAGCAAAAGGATTTCATTAAACAATATGTATCTTTGTCTAATCATTGCACGACTGTCTTCCTCTATGTCATGCCTCATAGGCATATCGTGCAATGTTTGGAAGCTTATTAAAGCATAGTTTCCCTGTGCACTCCAGGGACAAGATTGTGTGTTCTTCCTTGTACGTCTTCCTGGTGTTTATCGCAGTGTTGTGTGAATATCATTCTCGATGCTTCCTTTGTGTTGTGTTACCTTCATCTGTGCTTCCTGTCACTTGATTACACATATTGCATTTGTCTGAGGCCTATTGTTTAATGACGAGGAAATTGATCCTTTAGCAATTACCTACTTATTGGGGCCAACCAAGGTCAAGGACATTGCTGGAATTTTTTCAATGCTGTTAAAATCAAACCAATAAGAAGTCTTTGTCTGTCATTTTTCCTTTGATATTAAGTGTTTGAAATTAAATAAAATATGATTGTGCCATTTTCGTGATTGACGATACCTTCCCCTAATTCCTCATCACTTCCCTTTGTTTATTGGCCTTGTGGTTTCACCACTTGTCAGAGCATCCGTTCTGCTAGGATTTGCCTTCCTGCTCCTCATCTGCCTGGGAGACCGATGGGGCTCACCTTTCCCATTTCCTCCCACCCCTCCTGGTGGGGGATTTGTTGACATTTTCTGCAAACCCTGTTGCTATTATGAATCAGAAACTGGATTTCAAGCTCCAGCACACTCCGACTTAAGCTGCATTGAGAAGGCGAAAAAGAAATAAAATGGGAAAAACTTAAAGATTTAGAATAAGACACCATTTGTAACAATAACACTATCCCAGCCCCCAAAACACAACCTTTTAGATGCATCATCTACCACAGTAATATCATGAGGTTTCTGTCCTTTCAAACTTTCTAAAACTAGCCCATTTTGCTTCCTAATCTACTGATTGTGGTCTCAGCTAATAAATCTATTACTATTATCATGATAATTATTATCATAATTAACATGTAGTTAATTTTGCACACACACACACCAAAAAACCTACCATATTCTTGCAGACAGGGAAGTGGTCCTTCTAAATGTGAAAAACAACTTTGTGGTTTTGAAACAGAAGCAAAAACTGTTCCTTTGAATTCTTTTGTATCTGTCAATATCCAAGTTTCACAGTTTTGGAAAATTAGATGCTCTTTAAAGTAGTATCTAAGTTATGGTCTGTTGTATTTTAAGTTAATTCTTCAAAGAGAGATCTAGCCACATGTGACCTGTACAAATACATGCAGAGTATATATACAGCAACATGAACACAGATGCTAAATGGGACCTTTATCTTCATATGTGGGTGTGAACATAGATAGACTGTGTGATTCTACATTCATGTAAACTAACACACACACACACACACACACACACACACGCCCCTCATGATTGGTTTTGGCTGCTTTTTGGTTAAGGGTATTTCCATTCTAGTCCCAACGTCTGGCTTTTGTAATTATTATCGGGATTTCTTCATCTTGCTTGACATGGAAATAAAATTGTGATTCAGAGAGTTTGGACCCAGCGGTCCTGTCCTCGCTCAGAAAATGGTTCCATGCCACTCCCTGCATCACAATATGGGAGCCACTGAGCCTGGCGCTAATCCTCTGAGCCCCTTAATAAGCTTAGGAGCACGTTCGCTGAAGGCTGGCGTGTTCGGCACAAACAGGGAGAAAACATCGACTGGGGGAAGCTGAATTGGTTTTAATCATCTGCTAATCACCAGTAATGAGACCTACTCTGGGGAAGAAAGAAAAACAGATAGTCAGAGGGAGGTTTTGTTCACAGCGGAGTAAGGGAATGAGAGGGCAGCTGTTACTGGGAGAGAAAGGAAGGGAAGAAAGGAGGGATTTGCTGGAGCAGATGAAGTCTCCGTTTCTTAGCTGAGGGTTTCCTTCACTCAGTCTTGAAACTTCACATCTGGTGGGTCCCTGGCAGCCACCTCCAGGACGTCACTTCTTGAGAAAGAACTTTTCCCTGCTGTCCCCGCTCTGTGCTTGTCCCCTAGCACTCGACCAGAACACCTAGGTGTCCCAGCTGGAGAGGGAAGAAAATGGCAGTGGGGCTTGGGATTGGTCCCCAAACAGAAAGGGTGTGTCGTGCAGGGAGGGCACCTGACAAAGGGCACAGAAAGGAAGGTCCTTGTGCAGGGGCCAGTCCTGGCCACACTGGCAGGAGGCCTTTTTAAGCCCTGGGCTGTTTCCGGAAACTCTAGTGCAGTTATGACCCTGCTGCCGTTCCGGGCGCTGTCCTGCACAGACCCCTCCTCCCCACATTTCCTCGTGTGATGGGTAGTATTAAACCAGGCTGAAGCAGTGGGCTAGGAGCTGCGCTAGGCTGGACCGGCGTTCTCCACCAGAGCGGATAAGATACATAGTGTGTATGATTAGCAATCATATGAGTAGTGTTCCTAGGAAAACCAGTGTATGACCATTGCAATAGCTTTCCTGTCCTCACTGACTCCTCTTTCTGCAACCCCCTGTGCGCTGTGCCAGACACCAGCCCAAAGCGCAGCACTGTGCTCCCCCACCTCACCCGCAGCCCACAGCTAGCCTTCACCGAAAGAGATGCCTTCGTCCCGGATTCAGGTTGCATCACACTCTGGTCTCCTTTTGCCCTTCCATTCCATAGTCTAGCCCTGCGCCTGGGGCCCGGGTGTGCTCTGCTTCTGCCAACGCCAGGCTTCCTGGGCCTGCACAGCCGGCCTCCCCTGGGCTCTGGGAGCACCGCGCTCTTGCACCCTTGCCCACTGGTGCTGCTTTTCATTTTACCAACATTTACCCGTGTGCGCGGCCCACCGCTCTTCTAGTCTAACCAACCCCTTCACTCCGGGCTCTCATGGCAATTTGCTTCAAGTGTCCTGCAGCGCTAAGCTTACTCTTTAACAGAACAACCTAGTTAATATTTTTGAGTTTTCTAGTGTATATTTAAATAGTTGGGACCCAGGGTGTAAGAAACAAGCCAAACTTGAACATTTATATTTATTTTGTTAGCCATTTGTCTTCATTATTCCAACTCCAGGGGATGAGCTGGGAGTGGAGAATGGCAGCGTCACACTGTAAAGAGCACAGAGAAGAACAATGGCGAGAGCAAAGCGTGGAAAGCGCCCACTGCTCACCTGCGTCACCATCTCAGGAAACTCCACGCGGTGCCGACAGGTGCTGAGCCTTTCTGGCTGAGGGAAGGCACCATCTTTGCCTCAGCGAAGACCACACTCTGCTGGGGAAGGAGTGCACAGGAAATGGCAGCAGCCAGGAGGGCGCTGTGGCCTGGCATGGACCTGCAGCCCGGGCACTGAGGGGGCAAGACTCCCTTGCTGAGGGCGCCCTATCAGGTGCAGAGGTGGCCTGGAGCAGAGCGTCCCGGAGAAGAAAGCTGGCACTTCCCAGAAGGGGACAGGCAGGGTGTCAGGGGACTGAAGAGGAGGATGTGCTTTTGAGAATGTTGCCGAGCCTGGTGTGAGCAGAGGAGGTTTGTAATGACGTAATGAAGAATTCAGAGAAGTGGGACACATCAAGTTCCATCCCTGAGCCTTGTCATGAGGGAGGGAAGCTGCAATGACAAGGGAGCCTTCTGGTCGCCTTACTGCCGGGGCGCACCCTGAATTCTATGTTCCTGTGGGCGTCACCCATTGGAGGGCCTGCCCATGGCCCTGTTAAAGTGTCCCACACAGGTCCTGGCCTGTAGGGAGCCTTCAGTGCTTGATTAGCATCATCATTGTCTATTTACGATTCTAAGAAAAGTTTAAAAGCCAATGAATAAATTCCTTCACTTTAGAGGAGAAAATTGTGGTCCAAGAGAGGAGGGGACTAAACAAAGATCAATAGTTACTGGAAGTTATGCCAATGTCAGCATACAACATTTCAAAAGGCTTTGCCAGCCAGTCCTGTCACAGACACTGAGGCAGGAGGCGGAGCCGGTTTTCCTCCAGGCGGATGATGTGCGTGATGCTGCTAACCCAGCCGAGGAGAGCTGACCTCAGGTCGCCCCAGGCACCACTCTCCGTTAGGCTCTGTCTGCATCCAGGGCCGCCACTGGAAGGTGAGTCCCATGATCCCATGAGCCACGGCATCCCTAGTAGAAGGATGAAAGATGCCATGGTTACTTATGAAACTGAGCATTTCAAATGCTGATGAGGCGAGCAGCATTCTAATGTTGTAAAAGAGTGGGCTGACCAGACTACTTTTTCTAGGGCTCAATTTAGTTTTAGTGGCACATAGACTTCCAAATCAACCAGTGTGGCCCCTGAGTGCCCCAAGCCTCAGTTCCCAAGTGTGACACGGCCATAAGAGTAGCGCCTTTCCCGCCTTCTTTTTGTGGGCTGTTAGGAGGCGGTGAAATAGTCCTATAAAGGGCGTCCTAACCGTGAGCCCAGGGAAGCGGCAGATGGAGGAACAGAGAAGGAGAGAGATAGAAACATCAATAATAAGAAAGAATCATTGATTGGCTGCCTCCTGCATACCCCCTACTGGGGATCCATCGAGCAACTGGGCATGGGCCCTGACTGGGAATCAAACCCATGACCTCCAGGTTCATAGGTCAACGCTCAACCTCTGAGCCATGCCAGCTGAGCTTCATTTCCCTTTTTAGTTCACAAATGATGAAATGTCAACGTTTAACCTCTAGTTTTCTGGAAATCCAAAGAGACATGGCCTTGTAAAGCACTGGGTACAACGTTTACAAAGGAGGACATGTTCGGGAATTTCCTTTTATTCTTCCTATCTGATCTGGGATAGTAATCAACTAAATGCTAGTGGATGACGAGAGAATGGAAAGGATCTATGCAGTTCAATGACTAGAAATGGTTACCCATATGACTATAGCCGTAGTTAAAGAAGAGTTGTTACGCTGCAGCAACAACAGCACCCTGCATCAATGGCTGCCACACAAGGGGTGTTTCTTGCTCCCGGCACAGGTTCCATTGTGTCAGTTTCGAAGGCACCGGGAGGCCTGGAATCCCTGCGGGCAGCTGGCCCTGAGCTCCAGGCCCTGCACCCACCTCCACAGGAGGGAAAGCTGGAAGGCCACATGCAGCCCTGCCTGCCCCCTGCCCACTCCGTTCCTCCCCACCTGGCCTGTGCTCCTTCCTCCCACCCTCCCCCCTCACAGATTAAAGGCTAAGGTCAAACCAGCAAACCCCTAAAGAAATGCTGCTAATTATTGGCTAATGTGTTGTTTTTTAAAATATTTTGCTCTTCAAAGAATTTAACAAGGAATAAAATTCAACTTGTGTCCCAAGGGTTGGCTTAAGAGTTTATTTTAAGAGCAAGTCCCTTTGTTTTCCCGAGCTCCGCCTGGCAAGGAGCAGGGAGCGGGCGGGTCAGGCTCAGGAGGCTTCTTTCCTGAAACCAAGTATCCCACAGAGACCAGACTGCTTGGCGGCTGTAGGTGCCTCAAGGCGTGGCATGAGCAGCTGGGAGCCCCCAAGAGGCACCGCCATTTAGTGGTGTGACCCAAGCGGCTGTGCCTGGGTTTGAACCCTAGACCCATATCCCCACCCCCTAACCCTCCCACCTCTCCCATCCCCCCACCCCTGTGAGCTGGATGGCACTGGGCTCATCTCATTCTTTATTGCCTGAGGCCTCAGGTCCCTTTTCTGTAAACTTGGGATCACATGCCTGTCTCCTCAGGCTGTCATTCAAATATGGGTAAGTGAATTAGGGTAAGTGAATTTGGAAAGGGGCTTGGAACGGAAGGATGGCTCACTTTCAGTACTTCCTTGTTGGTAATCTTACCTTCACGGTGCACAGAGCGGTTGACCTTTTGATCTCAGAAGGTCATGTATTTGTAAATTTCCAAAATTAGTCATCTGACGGGCAGGTGGACAAGGTGAGTTGCCAGGCCTCACCCACTGCAGGGACCGGCCATGCAGCCCAGGACAGCGCTCAGGCAGCGGTGTCCTCAGGCCCCGGCCAGGAGCGGCCCTGGGATGACAGGTGGGGAATGGCAGTGCTCCGCATTGTTCACCCATTAGACTTCTCAAAAACCAATTTCAAGAATGATAATCAATCATGCTGCCCCTCCCAGGCCTTTGCAGCTGTGGTGTGAGCTGGGGCTTATGGCACCTGCCTGGGCTGGGGCTGCAGGGGTGTTGAGAGCAGGCTTGGGGGTGGGGGAGGCCAGAGAGAGAGGAAAGAGGAAGGAGGGAAAGCACTAAACTCAAAAGCTAATTATTCTAAGCACTTTGAGAGACAAGAACAGGCTCGCCTCCAAGTAAGAGGCATCTAATAGCTCAAGAAAGTCTCCAGCGAAGTCCTTCACTACAGGTGAAAGGCCAAATTACCGGATCAAGTGGCTGCATTATCAAAAATTATTCTATTGATTTCAGCGAGGTGTGTTTTTCCTGAGATAATTACCACCATCTAAAGTCTCCTTTCCTGCTGATTTGGAGCAGGCGGCACAGTCCCTGAGTTTCAAGTTGTTCAAGATGTGCAGGCGAGTGTGGGAAGGGCAGGGCGGCCTGCTGGGAGTCTGGTTAGCACTGGCTGAGAGGAGGCGCGTCACTTCCCCGGCCAGGCCTTTGTCACCATCGAGGGATTCGGTACCATGAGTGTCATTTGCACAGGGAACGTGCTGCCTTCTGGATTTTCTGAAACAGGGTCTGCAAGGGATCCTACTTGGGGAAACCGCCCGTAGAGTCACCCGGGGCCTCCCAACCGCTGGGACAGGAAGACAGAGCATCCGCTTCATGCCTAAGGGCCCCACAGGAGGCATTTGAGTCCAAAGTTGAGGAGTTGGGAATAGAGGGAGTGAGGACCAGAGGTGCTTCTAATTTCATGTAGATGTCAACTGCTGTCTTTATTATTAAGAAATTGTAAGAAAAGAACATAGAGATATATTTGACATATAACATTGTATTAGATGTAGGCATACAACATAGTGACTTGATATTTGTATATATCGTGAAATGATTACTACAATAATCACTATAGTTAACACCCAAAGGAAAACAACCGTTTTAGTGTTTAGTTAACACCCAGAGGAAAAAACAGTTACTCAAACAAGGGTCCATAAGTGGAAGCTGGAAAGGAATCTGATAAGTACATCTACTTTTTAAGAGAATAAAATGTTCCCTCTGCAAGTTTGGATATAATGCTACTTTAATAATTTAGTTAGATTTCCCCCAAAAATCGATCGCTTTGGGGTATAGCGATGGGTGGACAATTTCCACTGGCCAGTGGATGAAAGGTGGGATGAGTTAGTGTGAGCCTCCCTCCTCAGAGCATCAGAACTGGATCCCAATTTCTTGGCTGCTGTTCATGGATTCCTTGTTGGTTAATGTAAACCCAGGCCGGTAGCTTGGACTCTAGCCAAGAGAAAGTATCTCTCTGGCTGTGGCCTTCCACCTCGCGTGGGTCCAGAGCGCTGCTCTCCATGGAACAGCACCAGGGCTTCTATTGGTGCTGCTGAACGTGAAGCCAATTATCCCTGCGTTTGCTCTCCATCAGATGCCTCCTACTCCCTGGGACTCCTCCGGCTGAGGCTGAACGCATTCAAATCTGCCCCTGAAAGGTTTAGTCTAGGTTTCCTCTTCAGTGCTGTTTGAACATTAAATATGCAAATAATCATCATTACACTTCCAACAATCACACATGTTTGCGAGCACCGTGTCAAGTGCTGGCAGCAGGGAAATCGTTTGTAAAGACAAATACCCCGTTCCGAAGGACAGCACGCTGCCTCGAAGACTCCTCTCTGTGTGAGTGGCCTCGCCGCTGCTTCTGAAAGTGCACAAGGACACAGCACAGCAGTGGTGCTGGTCGCTGCCAGGTGCCAATCACCCATCCCAGGCAGCCAGGGGCCAGCAACACACAGGCATCAGATATGTCTGGGAGGAGGGAGGAGGCCTGGCACTGGGCAGGCACTCCTTGATCCCTTCTCCCTCCCACAGCCCCTCCCCCTCTCCCCTTCTCTCAGAGGGGCCTGAGGCCTTCAGAATACATTAATTCCTGATCTCTGACTATATTAGCATGTGTCTGTAACAGATGAATTGTCATTTGTAGTTATGATGTGAAAAGCAGCCTGAAACCCCAGGCCTAAGGTCATAGTAGGGGCATGCGTGCTTGGCTTTGCATTTTTATCTCTCTTCCCTCTTTCATTATTTGTCCTCTTCCCTTTACTCTCTGCTTCCTCCCTCCTGCTTCTTCACGTCCTTTTGGATAATTGTCATAGTTTGCATCCACAGTGGCGGCTTAGAGGGGCCTGGACTTGAGACTGGACTAATCTTGCCTTCTCCCAAAGTCGGAAAATCCCAAGTCTTGCAGGGCCCAATTGATAACCCTGGTGCTTCTTTTCAGTGAAAGACGGATGGCTCTGGCAAGCTTGGGAGACTGCAGATAATGGGATTGACTTGGTACTTAAATCTCAGTGAGCCAGGACAGCATAAGTAATTAGTGAATTGGATCCATCCTGGGGTGCTAATGATGGCTAAGTCTGCCCCCACACCATTCGGAAAACGGCAAGAGGCACATCCATCTCACACAGATAAAAACCAAAGGGACACTGCTCACAGACACCATTTATTCCTCCTTTAGTGCACCATTTATCCTAGAAGGGGAAATCTCATTCTCCTCAAGTGCTACCCAGAAGGCCAAGTGACCACGCTCCCACCAGAGTTCATTTTGATTGCAATACTGCTGCTGTTTGTCATTAAGAAAGGCTAATTAAGAGAAACTCTACATCTATCTTCTTATCTACAGACTCTCTGGCATTACCCAGATTTGTTTACAACTTGGTGACTGGCTCCCTATCAGTGAGCTAGTGATGCATCTTCATTTACATTGAGGTTGGGGCACTACAAGGATTTTGAAAGTGTACAAGTTGAATAGCTGGCCACAAGGATAACTTAGCATATTAGACCCTAGTTAACATATATAAGCATACATACAGACAGACAGACAGACATATGCACATATATACACACATATATTGTTTACATAGATATATAGAAACACTCATTACATAATATATCTTTATATTTTTCTCAATTAATTCAAGTGTAAGGCATACGTGTACAGAATGGTCTTCTCTTTCATTTATCTTCGCCCACAATGATGGCACTTGATGGGGATCATTTAGGTAGATGTCTTTTTGTGGCATTCACCTATCCTTCCAGCAAACATGATCGGCAAAGAGCTGCAATAGATGGACGAGAGTGCATTTTGATCAAACATGTTCCGCCGATGGAGGGCACTTCAAGGAGGCCACCTCTCTCTCCTTTCTGTTCCCATCTGACTGGATCAGCAGCTAAAATGTCCAGGAGATACACTTTTGTGGAGAGGACCAGAGGCTCTCAGAATAAAAAGTGAAAACGTGAAGCAAATTAATTTCAACTCAGAAGTGCCAGCCTGGCCATTTTTATGCGGATGGGCCACAAAGAAAGGTGATGGCCGAACGCAGTCCCCTGCTCTGCCTCTGTGCACTTTCATCTCCTCTAGAGGGTTGTCTTTTTGCAACATTTCACCTGGGAGCCCACGGAGGTTATAGCAGGAAAAGCGACAGGCCAAAGGGTTGGTTAGTGAGAAGCTTGTTCCCACTCGTTTTCCTCGCCACCCACGCATCGGCCCGGCCCGTCTGCTCTCCTGCGAGGCCCTCGGCAGGACTCCTCATGTCAGCGCTGCTTCTCGGGATGTTTGCATCCTGTAAGGATCACACCCCGGGCATCGCACCCCAGGCCGTTCCCGGACCCTCGGGTGTAATGTGGGGGAGACGCCAATGGGCACCGCTCCTGCGCTCAGGCCCCTGGTGAGGACGCGTCCGGCCAGCGTGGAGGAAGGGGCCTCTCCCTCCCCCGCTAACTCCCCCATGGACGCCCAGGAGGCTCTGATTTCAGGTGTTTTCTCGGTGGATTTTCGAAGTTTCAGCCTAACTAAAAGTTGACCAGTGTGTGTGAGTATCCGTGGTTCAGGACTGTCTCCTCTGAGCTAAGGAAGTCGGTGCTGTTGTTGATGTTGCTCAGAGAGCTGCGTGTGGATTTGCTGAACGTGTGTGTGATATTCATGATGTTCCCGTGACATTGCTCAGCGGAGCTCTTTCCCTTAATAACGTGGTTTTGTTGCAACAGTTCCTTTCTGCCTGTGCCAAGGAAGAGTGCACTCATTGTAAAGCACGCGTCTTGGCCCAGTATCATCCCTCATGTACACAAACAGCCCCACACTCACACCACCACTGTAAAACTGGAGTGTCTTCAGTGACCGGGAGAGCTGGCGACTTCAGGTGTTGATTCCAAACTTAAAAAACAGCACATATAGCGACAGGACGCGAATTACGGAAAACACAGCCCCGGCTGGCGTGGTTCCTCCGTTGGTTAGAGGGGCATCAGGTGCACCAAAGGGTGGCGGGCTCAACCCCATAGGGTGTATGCGGGAGGCAGCCCACCGATCTCTCTCTCTCTCTCTCTCTCTCTCTCTCTCTCTCTCATACACATACACAAACCGATGTTTAAAAAATGCATTTATCTCTTCTGGGAACAGTGGCACTTCCCTAGGGTATTTTGGGGATAACGCATACATCCAAATTAGCTAAGAAAACTCGTTCTATGAGAAAAGAAGCTGTGAGGTACTGAAAGCACATGCAGGACAGCGGGTGAGGTAGCGGGTGGTGCAGACCAATTGGGAACCCAAGCCCATTGCTCTCCAGCTGTGTCTTCGCGGGCTGATCCCGCCCTCTGTGTAACTCAGTTTCCTCTTCTGCAGATGGGCACTGTCATCACCCCGCGCCCAGGAGGCGGTCGGCTTACCCATGCAAAGCGCTTTAACCAGCACCTAGCACACAGTACGAGCGAAAAACAATCAGCTGGTTTTAGAAAGTTGCATGTTTATTTTTTCCATGCGTAAAGGATTCTATCTTTCTACCAACAACTCTGCTGACTTCTGAGGCATTTCACTGGCTGAGGAAAGTAGAGCCCACTTTCAGCTAATCCTGGTGCAGCGGACACTGGCCTTGGTCCCGCAGGAGCCCCGTGGGGCCTTGAGGAGGCTTCTGCAGGTTCAGGCCAGAGCTGGCCAGGCTGCCCCGCCCTGGAGCGATGGCAGCTCTCGCTGCCGCTGAAGGTCTTTCCAGTGAGAATGACCCTCCCCTGAGAATCAGAAAATAACAGACGTGATGCTGGCATTGGCTGCCATGAAATAGGCTTTGAAAATAAGCCCATGACTGAGATTACAAAGAGGGGCTTCCCCTTCACACGGCACCCACTGTGGCTGGATCACCTGACTTGGGATGGCCCTACCTGTGGCATCGTGTCTAAGAAAGGTTAGGTCAGTACTGCCCTGCAGCCGTTGGAAATTAATAGTGAGATGGAAGGCCATGTCTTACATGTTAATCCAAATTTTTGTAATTTAGTTTTGTACTTTTGTTTGTCCCCTGGCCATTAAATACTAGTCACTGAAATCTGTTCCCTACTTTTCTTCATGGATTAATTTTCATCATAATACAACTTTTGAGTATTTTGACATTTTAAGGAGAAAATATTTAACAAAAATTCAAATCTTTTGGTATGATGACCACTTTACTGCCACAATTCATTATTCTCAGCTCTGACATCCGTCGTGGCAGTTTCCATGGGACGGTGATACCTGTGTCGCTCTGTAACCCGCAGCCCCAGCAGGTGGAGCAGCCCACTAGCTGAGGAGTAGGGTTACATGGGCAACTGAGATGAAATCTATGAGGTATTCTTTCTATGAAAGAGACTGAGAGAATGGGAGAGGGAACGAAGTGGGAGTGAATGATTACATGAACTTCAGGAGCGTTTTCATCTGGGAGACAAGTGTGAAAGGAGGGATAATAAATGACTCGCTGCCTTTCCAGAAAACCATCGGTGCCATTGTCTGTTCTGGAAGCCATCTGATGGCCTGCCACCTACCAGCGCACGGGAAAGTTCACAGAAAGGAAAGGGTCGGCTAATGGGGAGAAGAGGCTCAGCCAAAACAAACTGAAACGCTCCGTTTCACTGAGGCTGCATTAATGGGATACTGGACACCCAAGGCCGTTACGACAAGAGCTAACTAGCCTGTAGCAAACTGTGCTGTGAATCACACTTCACACATCAAGATGTGAGGTAATGAGATTCTCAAAAAGGACTACATTTAGAAACAACCCCTTAAACTTGAACACACAGTTCCCAGCTCCTGCCAGTGGCTGGCTCGGTGCCACTGGTGAAGTTGGAAAGGAAGCTGTGGGTTTTGTTTTGCTTTTCAGGGGTAGATTTTTTGTTTGTTTGTTCCTGACCACTGAGAGCATGAGCTCGCAGCTGGTGTGAGAATAAAGGACAATATGTGTGTATTGGCAGCAGACAATTTATAATATGGCATGATTATTCTCACGGAGTCTTAAACATCAGAACTTATGGCTTAAAAAATCATCATTCACGTGAACAACTTTACAACTGCACACGGAGGGTTAGTTGCCATTGTTATCTGATGTGGGATTTTTAAAAATCCCTTCTCCCATCCCCCAACCCCCAAGATTAGTGTGAATTCGTGACCAACATGATTTACAATTGATCAATCTTGAACATTTTAAATTTTGTTAAGGATTTCACAGCCATCACAGGCCATTTTTAGCCAGCAACCGAGCTCTTGGTAAACCTACAGCTCCACCTAGTGGTGCCAGGGAGCAGTTAATTACTGTCAACCACAAGGAAACCAAGATTTAGTCATACTTTCTGGAGCAGCCAGCACCAAAAAGCCCTTGGCTGCTGTGTCGTTGAAGCACAATATTTAAGAATAACATTTTAATCTCACCATGTTTTTACTTCTTTCTCATCCCTCATATTTTTCTTCTCCTCAACCCTTAAAGTTAACATTATTAGATTGCAAAAGAGCTGAAAAATATTCCTCCCACTCTATTTGTTATCCTCACACTGTGCTCAAAGGCTTTGACCAAAAACTCATTTGGGCAGCAAAGGATCATCTCTCAGATTTTCCCCGCCCCTCTCTGCTTTTTTATTCTTGCCAGCTCACTACTTGGCAAGACCACAGCTAGAGAGGCCAAACGGAAATTTCTACATAGATGTCTCAACGCTTAGTCTCAATCTGCTAGAAAAATCACTTTCGAGGCTTCCTCAGCCTTCAGCATAACGGAGGGGTCACCTCTGTATGCCCCACCCCAGGTCACTTCACACGGAGAAGCTACAGCCAAACCCCTTGCACCTAGCAGCTCCGCACACTGCTTTCCCGTCCAGTCCTGAAGCCCATGCTCTGAGAGAATGTAACCACACTAATATATCTCAGGTTTATATGATCTGAATAATCAATAAACAATTAAGAATGTTTTGTTTCCTTAATACCAAAAAGACACTTGAATCTGGTCTCAGTTAAAAGGAAATAGTTTGTTTTACTTTTAATTTGATTTGCAAGATTACAGAGCACCTGCTCCTCAGAGATGTTATTGCAGCCAATTATATAGATTCTTTTATAGCTGCTCCTTCTCGCCGCTGGATTTACCATCGGTATCACCTGCGCTGCAGTGCAATGTCAGAGCCAGGGCTTGGGGCTGGTATATGTCTAGAAATTCAAGCTAAGAGAGTGTCTGCATGCTAATCCCTGTAATTAAACACTACTTGTAGGAGGGCATATTACACTGATTAAAGCTATTGGACCCCAAAATCTTTAATAACCCTACCCTGCAATGTGAATTCTTAGTACCTATTAATTAGCACGCATTAACTTATATAGAAGGCAAAAAGAAAGAAATGTATTAATTGTCCGTTTGTTTCTGCTCTAACCTATCTTTTTCTTAGCTTGGTGTTCTCACATTCAATTTCCTACGTTGCAGGAAAGCTCTATACGTAGAGAAATATATGGAAGAAAGTTTAGAACAATGGAATTCTTAGAGCATTTTTAACGTTCTCCACATTTAGAGAGAAACATACAGAATCCTTGCGCTCAGACGTTTAAAGGTGTATTACCATCATCTGTGTTACCATCAGTGTCCCAGGCAACGACACAGGCAGTGACCTTTCCTCAGGCTCCCGTTCTCTCTCAAAATGATGCAGCACTGGAAGTTTTGCTTGGTCTGGTTGTTAACAAATTCTCAGTATTATGCTCTTTAAGAAAGAAAGAACTATAATTTACCATCTTTTTGCCAGACTTGTCTGCAATTACATGGAAATAATCAACACAACTTCATGCCTTGAAAATCCTTTGAATTTTCTCACACTTTAAACTTCAGAAAGTGACCAGAACATGAAGCTTTAAACTAAGGCTGCTTTAAACTTTCACAAAAGGACCGGTCCAGAAGGAGGAACCAAGAACCACACAGATTCTCAAAGACTATGTCCCACCAAGGGAGACTGGTTTCAGGTCTAATGCATAGGACGTCTTTGGGTTTGGATGGTTACACGGAATATAGGTTTTGGGGGTCACTGAGCCAGGACACCTACACAGTGGTCCATGAGCATTTCCAGTAGTGCCCGCAGCAGAACTCACACACATGTGCACACACTGCCTGCTTCAGCCCATCAGCCTAATGTTCAATGACTCCCTAAATTAAGATTGTTAAGTAGTTAAATAAGAGTTGTAAATGTCACTCTATGGGTGATTTATAAGCTTGAACTAGCTGTGTGGGGTTGCTTCTGGAGTCACCTCACTATGCCCAACCCCAATTCCTGATACCAGCCCATTACCAATACTGCTATGAGCAGGGAGAATAGATGGAAGTTGGTGAATAATTTCTTAACTCCAGAGTTAACTCTTTCCATAGCAAAAGTCTTTCTGATTTGTCTGGGTTTGTCCTCCCCTCCAGAACCACAATCCAAGGGCTCAGACAGCAGAGAAGTTTCCACCCTGTCCTCTTGCAAGAAGTGGGTCCTCCTGTTGACACAGCAGAAGGGACTCCTGCCATATGCAAAGGCGAGCACCTGCTCCAAGATGACTGGCTGTTTAACAGCCAGACCTCACGTGCACCTTCAGCGCAACTATAGCAGTTACATTCTCTGCTCAGATTCACTGCCCCTCCGCCTCCAGCCCACAGCACGCCCGCCTCCAGCCCACAGCACGCCCGCCTCCAGCCCACTGCACGCCCGCCTCCAGGCCCACAGCACCCCTGCCTCCGGGCCCACAGCACCCCGCCTCCGGGCCCACAGCACCCCCGCCTCCGGGCCCACAGCACCCCCGCCTCCGGGCCCACAGCACCCCTCCGCCTTCAGACTTAAGCAACAGCTCCATGACACTTGTTCTAGCATGAAAATAAGACCCCAACAGTGAGGCTCCCCCATCACATGACTGAAAGCTGGCCTTCAGCACAGAGTGAATGGCCTCCCTGTTGAGGCCTTGAGGCCCAGGACAGGGTGCAGGACCCCTGGCCTGACAGGACTCCACACCAATGAGCAAGTCCTGTTGGAAACACAGAGACACTTAGGAGGAGCGAACGCACACTGGTGGGTGCTCTTCCTTACCCTGTGCAGTGCTGTCTGCTGTTAGTTTCATTACTCTCTGTCTGAGGCCATTTACAACCTCTATAAAGGAGTGTTCAGGGGAAGCCAAAAGCATCAGCTCAGTAATAAACTGGCATTTTTAAAAAGAAAAGCACGACTCCGTTGCCTGCTCCAGTGTCCCCACATGCCACCCAGGAGCCCAGGAGGCTGCGCAGGACAGAGCCCCGAACAATGAGAGGCTGTGGGAATGCAAGGGCGGGCCTGGGTTTACTTGCAATACCGAGGCGGTCTAGGAAGCAAGAGAAATACTTGTCAGAAGTGTGCAAAGACTACCCACTTCACAAAATCAGGGATTTGCTCTGAGATCCCGCATTGATCTGCGCTCCTCAGCGGCTGGGGGAGCCCAGCTTTGTCTGAAGTCAAGTGTCTCTCTGTAAGATGGGCCCTGAGAGGCAAATTTTCCGTTCACTCCCCATGCAGCTACTAGAGCCAGTGGAGCGGCTTAGGAAAACTCAATAAGGCAGCCATTCCTTCCTCGTCATTTCCTGAGTAGTCTCAATGCCCTACAGAATAGAAAACTATCCATCTGGAGTCACTGGATGGATAGAACACGAGAAGTCCACATCTTGTGACCACGATCCTAAGGCTCGCTGTATAGGCCAACAGCTGGCACGCAGCCCGGCCACTTGCTCCCACTCCTCTCAGAAATGCCGCTGTGCCTTTCGGGGCCAGGAGTCTGCGCGAGTACTTCCCCAGGGGACCTGAGTCCCTGGGCTGACAGGCTGGGTATGACCAGGCCTGAGAACTCTGTCCCATCCCAGAGTCTACACGTGGGACAAGGGGAAAACCCAACATACACCTGTGCATTCAGCTAAATTCTCCATCCTCTGCTCCTAGTCATCACAGAGAGAATACAAACCACAGTGCCAGGGATCTGAGGCAGTCAATCAACCTTGTTAATAGCGTGTTCCTCATAATAAGCATCAACTCATGTTCTAGCCGTTTATCTGTTTTCTAGTCCACATCTTGGCTTAGTTAAGAGCAACAATCACTGCTTGTCCCGGTTTCTCCCAAACAGTCACTGCAGTGTGTGTGTGGGGTAGCTCAGTGAGTATATGTTGAATTATTTATCCCTAATGGAAATAAGAGCATAGCAGCAGTGGCTCCTATAAACTCTTGAAATGTGCTACTTGCTGCCATTCCCTGTGTGTGTGTGTGTGTGTGTGTGTGTGAATGTGTGTGTGTGTGTGTGTGAATGTGTGTGTGTGTGTGTGTGTGAATGTGTGTGTATTGAGTATTTTAAAATTCTTTTTTTGTTGACCTTCTAAGAATTTAACAGCATGATTTAATTGAAGCATTAACTGATGAAAGGTTAGAATAGATTATCCAAATCCAAGAATTATTCTGTCACTTCTCACATACAGTTATTTCAACAAGTCTAAAAGTATTTGAATCAATAGTGCTGGCATTACAAAAATCTGATTGCTTAATATAGCACTAAGGCTCATACTAAAACTACTTCATAACAATAACTCAAAGAGCATACCAACTTAAGGGATCATTTTAAGCTCTCCCAAGTTTTACCATAAGTTAGTTCCTTGTGAAAACAGAGGTCCTCAGAATGTGCTAACCCTCCGTGAATCATCAGAGTTCAAATAGACCCTTATATTCTTGCCCTCCCGCAAGTGGAAAATTATAATGAAATGCAATGGCTTTGAATTGCCTTTTTTTGTCTTGCTGACTTTTCTCATGTTACTTCCAGGTTCCGTCTTCCTCTCCAGCCCCCAGGGCCTTGCATCTGATGCTTCTTCCCAGCGCTTACCGAGACAGTGACAGAGAGCAGTGCTGACCACCAAACCCTTCTCTCCAACACCTTCTTTTCATGCCCCTTTCCCCCCATCTTTCAAATCCAAATGCTGTTACATCGCACACAAGCCTTTTTTCTTCACCTTCTGCTGTAAGAACTAGTCCATCGGAGATGGAGGAGAACGGGCGCCTGGGATGCAGCGTGCGGGATGGAAGGTGCAGCACAGGCAGGGGGCTGGGTGGTCAGAGCACCGGGCAGGGCAGTGTGGCTCCTCGGGGTACTTCCCAACCCCTGTCTGTACCGTGAGAATGAAAGTCGCACTTCCTCTCAGCTGCTGTGCGACGGAAGGAAACGATGCACGTGCAGCAGGAGCTCAGCCTCCCTGAGCTGCCTTCGCTGGCCGAGGCCTCCGTGCTGTGGTCGGCGTGACTTCAGGCAGCTCGGCTGCCACATGCTATTAGACTTCTCCCGCCCCCCTCCCCCCTCTCTCTTTTCTAATGTCAGTTCTTCCTCACATTTGTTGTCTCTCTCCTCCATCCCAACTTCTGATTCAGTTTGCTAAGGGGCACATATAAAAGTACTATATGTTTACCTTCTCAATTAAAAAGCAACATGGCCATGTGTTAAATCACTGTCCCAAACTGGCAGAGGCTTAAATCTACCCTTAACATTTCTCTGTGTAAATCTCTACATAGGAGCAGACAAAGGCCTCCAAATCATGGAGAAAAAGCACTCATTCATCACAGGCACCTAGAAGGAAGTGCTCCTGGCTGGAAAGCAGCACCGGCCTGACCATATTAAAGAAGCACGCAGATGGTTATGGCGTGTCCAGCGCTGTTCGGGTTCGGGGTCATTTCCACACACAAGACTGAATTATGAGCCAACACCTCACTGGCCCCCTGGACTCCAAGCCCACACCTTCCATCACATGCTTTGAAGAAAAAACTGAACATCTCAGGAAAGATGACCTATGTAATTTCCTAGACAAATGAGTATAGATTTCCTTTCCTAAATCTACTGAAGTTCTGATGTGATGTGAATCTGACATCTGATGCTAACGTGGCGGGGTCAGTTTTCACCCCCAGTGACAGACTCCAACTGGAAAAGCCAGTGAGGTGGCCTGCAGCTTGTCCTTGACCATGGGGACTGAAGTCCACCTGGTGTTTGTGTTGCTCAGACAAGAACACTGTGGCCAGTCTGGTGACTGGTTTTCCCTGAGCCTCACCTTACGGTGGCTTACCCTCCAGGAGCCTTCAGCCCTGACTCCCTCCAGGAGCCCTTCAGCCCTGACTCCCTCCAGGAGCCCTCAGCCCTGACTCCCTCCAGGAGCCCTCAGCCCTGACTCCCTCCAGGAGCCCTCAGCCCTGACTCCCTCCAAGAGCCCTCAGCCCTGACTCCCTCCAGGAGCCCTCAGCCCTGACTCCCTCCAAGAGCCCTCAGCCCTGACTCCCTCCAGGAGCCCTCAGCCCTGACTCCCTCCAGGAGCCTTTCAGCCCTGACTCCCTCCAGGAGCCCTCAGCCCTGACTCCCTCCAGGAGCCCTCAGCCCTGACTCCCTCCAGGAGCCCTTCAGCCCTGACTCCCTCCAGGAGCCCTCAGCCCTGACTCCCTCCAGGAGCCCTTCAGCCCTGACTCCCTCCAGGAGCCCTCAGCCCTGACTCCCTCCAGGAGCCCTCAGCCCTGACTCCCTCCAGGAGCCCTTCAGCCCTGACTCCCTCCAGGAGCCCTCAGCCCCTGACTCCCTCCAGGAGCCCTTCAGCCCTGACTCCCTCCAGGAGCCCTCAGCCCTGACTCCCTCCAGGAGCCCTCAGCCCTGATGCTGTATCTTTCTTTCCTCCCGTGGTTGTGGCTTGGGAACAGCTCTGAGCGCGCAGGATGCGACTGTAACTTGTTAGCACCGGAAGGTTGTGGGCACGTGTCCTCTCTTCTCATCAGCAGTTGGAATGTGGTTTCTCTTAGTGTTTAGTTTTCCACAGTCTTTATGAAGTGAAATGCAATATTAGTTTCTGAGGCTTTCCCAAGCAACCGTCTTCTAATAGGAAAACTTGAACAGAAAAAGATGTGTCGCATGCCAAATAGTTAACCTCACTCTCATAAATATTTATATCGTAGGCAAAGTTGAAACATCATTTGTGAGATGGATGTGCTTCTTTGGATTTCCAACAAGAAAATGCCTCACAAGCTGAACCGTGCCTGCAGCTCACAGGCTCAAAGCCCTGGGCTGGGCCGGGCTGGGGCCAAAGCAGAATCACCATGTGTTCCCGAGAGAGAACATCTCAGAACTTCTCCGATACCCTCCTCCTTCCACTGCAGCCGGAAATGCAATGCATGCTGGGGAACATGGTTAGACAGGCGCTCGGTGCTGCTGTGTAACTGAGGAGGGGTGGGGGGAGAGACACGCTCTGGGCATGGGGAGCACAGATGCTGAGGAGCACAGTGGGTTATGGCCCCGGCGTTAGGTAACTGGCATGACGTGTTACCTCCAATGTTACACTCCACGTGCCCCTGGCCCATGACCCAGCCTCTTTAAGCCTCATGTCTCCCATCTATGAAAACGGGGTGATATGACTTACCTCGTTGTAAGGATTCACTAAGAAAATCCACTTAATTGTTGTCACAGCGCCTGGCACAAAATAAGTATACAACGCAATGTGTTACCTATTGTCATTTTAGCTAAATTAGTACAGTTTAATTCAATAGTCTAGATATAAATAGACTGTAAATGCATGAAGGAAAATAAAGAGTAACATTTTTCAAACAACATATATACAAAAGTCAAAACAACTCTGATTGAACTTGATTAAAATAACTATGTGAAAAGCAAAATTTGCTCTCCTATCAGACCATGATGACGGATGTGAGGAAGTATCCAAGGTGACGGGCACCTCCTAGGATCCCTGTAAAGGCCCTGGCTCTCTTGGTTCCAGCCGTTGTGTCAGAAATCACTTCTGGACAGACATCTGTCCCCACCAGCCCCATGAGTACCGCACTCAGCACCACCATTGCTGGGCCTCAGCTGCTCGCTCCTGCCCCAGACTGCAAGGCCTGCGGTGGCACCCACCGTGGTGTCATTGGAATTACAGGAGCATCTGTGACCATGAAGCCACTGCACTGCGGGGAGACAGGAGCCTGTGGTTAGTTTGGTCGTCCCTTCTCCCACCAGGTCTCGGTTCTCCCTTTTCCCACCAGGTCTCCCTCGGTCCTCTCTTCTCCCACCAGGTCTCAGTCCTCCCTTCACCCACCAGGTCTCCCTTGCTCCTCCCTTCTCCCACCAGGTCTCACTCAGTCCTCCCTTCTCCCACCAGGTCTCACTCAGTCCTCCCTTCTCCCACCAGGTCTCCCTTGGTCCTCCCTTCTCCCACCAGGTCTCACTCAGTCCTCCCTTCTCCCACCAGGTCTCACTCAGTCCTCCCTTCTCCCACCAGGTCTCACTTGGTCCTCCCTTCTCCCATCAGGTCTCGGTCCTCCCTTCTCCCATCAGGTCTCGGTCCTCCCTTCTCCCAGCAGGTCTCACTTGGTCCTCCCTTCTCCCATCAGGTCTCGGTCCTCCCTTCTCCCATCAGGTCTCGGTCCTCCCTTCTCCCACCAGGTCTCGGTCCTCCCTTCTCCCACCAGGTCTCGGTCCTCCCTTCTCCCACCAGGTCTCCTTCAGTCCTTCCTTCTCCCACCAGGTCTTGGCCTTTGGTCCTTCATCCATTAGCTCTCGCTCGGTCCTCCCTTCTCTCACCAGGCCTAGGTCCTCCCTTCACCCACCAGATGGACAATACTGAGATACAGTTCAAAAGACCCTGGGAAAGATGGGGCATCAACTCAGGAAAACATCATTGAGTTAGATTGTTTCCTTCCCCTGCGACAGTCCTCATCCCTCCTGTCCTCCTGCTCCCTAGGCTTACTTTCAAAATAAGCTGTCTGCATCCAAAGCTGTACCTTAGCCTTTGTTCGGGGCCTAGCCAAGAGAGCCAACTTCAACAGAAAAGAATAATGACATAAAGTTGATTTTTTAAAGCTTGTTCAGTCATTTTATATGTAGAACAAAGATATGTAAGCTGAGACCCATGTGTGGGCTTCAGATGGTTCCATAAAGCAGCTGAAATTTTATCCAAATTTTATGCATTGCAGGATCGGGCCAAAACTGACTCTCCGACATCCCCCAAGGGGTCCCAGATTGCAAGAGGGTGTAGGCCAGCTGAGGAACCCACTGGTACATGATCGGGCCCGGAGAGGGACACGGGATGTTGGCCAACCGGGGAGGGACCGCGGGATGTCTCCAGGGTATGTCTGGCCCATCGTGCTCAGTCCCAGTCGGCTGGACCCCAGCAGCAAGCTAACCTACCAGTCAGAGCATCTTCTTTTGGTGGTCAGTGCACGTCATAGCAAGTGGTTGAGCGGGCTTAGCATAGTTTAGCATATTACACTTTGTTTGGTTGAATGGCCAACCAGACGACCAGACACTTAGCATATTAGGCTTTTATTATATAGGATATTCATCCAAATCTCAGGTCCTTGTTTTGACCCACAGGGCCTTTGTCCCAGCTCTGGCCTCTGCTCCTTCTCTAACCTCGTGTCCTTCCACCCTTAATGATGTTTATGCTATTGCAGTAAATTACCAGACATTGTGCCGCAAAAAACCCAAATTTATTTTCTTACAGTTTTGGAGGTCAGGAGTCTCACTGGCTAAAGTCCGTGCTGGCAGGGCTGGTTCCTGGCGGCTCTGAGGAGGGAATCTGGCTCTTTGCTTGTTGCCGTTTTCACCTCTGAGCGGCCACCTGCATTCCTTGTCTGGTGGCCCCTTCCTTACATCATCTTGGTCTTTTGCTTCTATCCTCTCTTCCTTGGCTATTAATTCTGAGCCTTCTTCCTCCCTCTTATAAGGACCCTTGTAATTACATTGGACTGATTGGGACAATCGAGAATAATCTCCTTCTCCCAAGATCCTTAACTTAATCACATCTTCAAAGTCCCTCCTACCAGGTAACCTGATATAGTGGCAGGTCCCAGGGATTAGAGCACTGACATCCTGGTGGGGCATGATCCCATTACCAGTGTTCTTTGAACACGTCCGGAACACTCCAGCTCAGGAGATTGGAATTTGCTATTCTCTCTCACTGGCTTATCTTCACCCCAGTTATTTTCATGGCTAGCACCCCCTCTTCATTCAGGTGTCCGTGCTAAAGTCACCTCCGCACAGAAACCCCCCATGGTCACCCATGCCCACCTCTATATTTTAGGGAACTCTGTTCTGCAAAGTAAGTCTTTTAAGGAGAAAAAAAATTCACTTAGAGCCAGAAACAGTCTTTGGGAGTCAATTTCAGGTGCAGGTGCAGTAGTGTACCTGCCCAAAGCCACAGTGTGCCTTTTTGGGTGTAAGCAGTAAGTATTGAAGTATGAAAGTAATTGTTATTGGAAGTAATCAGTGATATCAGTTGTATCAGGCTGTTCTAACCAAGTGCCATAGACTGGGCGACCGAAAAACAACAGAAACTTATTCCTCATGGTTCTGGAGGCTGGGAAGTCCAAGATCAAGGCAGCAGCCTATTCAGTGTCCAGTAGAACCTGGTTCCTAGAGCCCATCTTCTCACTGTGTCCTTGGGTGGCAGAAGTAGCAGGGGCTGTTCTGGGGTCTCTTTACTATGGGCACTAGTTCTATTCATGGGGGCCCTGCCCTTATATCCTAACCAGCTTCGGAAAGCCCCGCTCCAAGTGTCATCAGAATGGGGGTTAGAATCTCAGCTGTGAATATGGAGGGGCACGAGCATTCAGCTGTAGCAAATTGCATATGACAGAATACCGGATATTCCCCTTTATAGTTTCTTGACAAGAGAATAATGATAATCCCTTAAATTTAAAATTACAAACAAAGTATCAACACCCATCAGATGTGAAACAGTGGCAGGTGGAGTAAGAAGATGGCTCATAGAGTCATCAGCCTTCAAACTTGGCTTTCATAAACCATAGGCAGCAAAATACTAATGAAGGGCAGGAAAAGGCAGATTGTCACAAATGGGCTTTCTATCTCTGAAACTGAAACTCAGGTCCCCATTCCAGGTCAACTCCTCTGACAGAGGAGACCCTCGGCACCTTCCCATCGTTACTTTATTTTCCTGGGCAGACACTGTATATCCAGCCTTTGGTCCATCACAGAACCTCAGCCTCAGATTTACAGCATAAACATGAGCTGTCCCCACTTTGTTCCCTCTCACACAAGTGATTTCCATCTTTCTTATGTGGAAGATGAGATTGTTATTTTAAATTTAAGGATGTGTTCATGGTGACTTTGTTTCAGCAATCCATTCAATTGTAAACTGATATTTCTTTATCTACCTATACCAAATGGCTTACAAATTTTAACTTTGAAATTAATGAAAGATTCTAGCTAAATAAATAATCACTTTTTAAAAAAATATATATATATATATATTTTTTTCTTAATTAAAGAGAGGGCGAGGGAGAGAGAGATAGAAACATCAAGGATGAGAGAATGGATTAGCTGCCTCATGCCATGCCCCCTCCTGGGGATCCAGCTTACACCTGGGCATGTGCCCTGACTGGAAACCAAACCATGACCTCCTGGTTCATAGGTTGATGCTCAACCACTGAGCCATGCTGGTTGGGCAGTAATAACTTTTTTAAAGTTTCCCCATCAAATTACGTGATGCTTTCTTGATGTGGCAAGTATCGCTCCTTAATTCAAGGATGAGACGTGCTGTGGTGGTGATTTTCGTCTTACATATTATTTACATAGGACATAGGTGGGTGCAGCTCTGTAGTGAGTGTGTCGGGCAGCAGATGGAACAAAGCAAGAATTTTCCCTTTTCCTTTGAGGATTACCATATAAATGCACACAATGAGCACCTATAAAACACCATGCAATGGGAGCAACATCGAGAAGTGAGTGGTTATTGTAACTGAAATGCATGTGAAACAGATAGTTTTTAAGGAAGTTTGTGATAAAAGGAGGGGAGTGGGTTTTCTGTACATTCACAGGAGGCATCTGAGGAGAAGAGAAAGAAAATTCTTTTGCACTTCATAGCCTGAGTGAGTCTCTTTTGCTTCCCTATTGTTTATATTTCATAATTAGAGAGAGGGCACTTGGCCAGTATACATGGTTATTGTAAATAAAAGAGAATGGACCCAGACAGTGTGGCTCAGTAGTTGAGCATCATCGCATGAACCAGGAGGTCAAGGGTCAATTCCAGGTCAGGGCACATGCCCAGGTTTGGGGCTCCATCCCCAGTAGGGGGCGTGCAGGAGGGAGATGATCAATGATTCGCTCATCATTGATGTTTCTATCTCTCCCTCTCCCTTCTTCTCTTTTAAATAAAATATATATTTTAAATAAACAAATAAATAAAAGAAAAAGGGCACAGATGATGGCAGGGAGAGAGAGAGCAGATGTGGAGGTGAGTGGTCTGAGTCCTGGCATGAGACAAACCTGGCATCGCATTTTGGCAGGTGGGAATCCCTGGGCAACGAACTTTGCAAAGTTTGGTGTGCTGGTTTTTAAGATTGTTATTACAGGCCTGTGATCCCTTGGAACCAGATGTATTGTGGAATTCAGAGTAATTCAGAATTTACATGGGAAATATGATATGTATGCTGCATATTGCATAGCACCCTGGCAAGGTCTGGGGTAATAAAACACAGACATAATTGTATAGCAAAATATTCAAAGCAAGTGAAATAAAGACTCTAAATGGCCTCGTGTCAGTTCAGTCTGGGTATTTGTGCCAAATAAGTGTGTGCTATATTTGTGTGGGCTGTGGATCATGCCACATCTTGCTGTGAGGAAGATGAAAAGCCCAGGACAGGGGTGTGCAACACAGCAGACAATCTCGGGTGGGAGACAAAGCAAACACAAAGTCCCCTCTCAATGCTATTTCATCTGATCCTTCACAGGTCAACATGGCCTCACCTCTGCTGTTCTCATTCCATCTATACATGGTAGTACTAGGACCTGGTCCAAGTTACCAACTTTCCTCATGGTCAGCCCATAATAGTCCATTAATCAAGAGTGGCCATTCAGAGAAGCTGTGTTCACATAAGTGTTTATCCAGACGAGAGCCTCCTCACACCCTGGCAGAAATCCTTTAATGATGTCCCATTCCCTAAGCCAATGGATGTGACTCTCTACTAGGTCTACAAGCTCAGACCTCAGTCTGGCATTCCCACTCCTCCCAGTCATGCTGCTCTCAATTCCTAAACTTAGTCCCAGTCTCCACCCTTTGCACTTGCTGTTCCCTCTCCCCAGATGCTCTTCCTCTCCTAGGCTCCCAGTTGCCCTCCTGTGTTAAGGTTGCTCTGTGCTGCCCTCACCTGGCCATGGTGTTGCTTGCATGACTAACACCCAGCATTGCTTTTCTTAGACTCTACCCAGGGTGGTAATTGTATATATTTCTGTGATTATGATCACACAATCCCCGATGAAATATGGTTTCCATGAAGTCAGGGGCTGCACCTGTTTTTCTCACTCTTGGATCGCAGAGCTCAGCACATCACTTAGCATATAATACGTACATTTATTAAATTGAAGAAACACTGAATGAACGTCTGAAGCACCTACTATTAGCCAAACACAAGTCTGGGTACTTTACTCACACTCTTGTCATGCTTTGAATAAAGACTTTGAAAAAATCTCTTATAAGCCTAACTTTAACCCTGCAGGTAGGTGCAACACCATTATTCTGTCAATGTAATAACCAAGTCTAAGAACAGTCAAGCAACTTGTACAACGTCACAGGGCAAGAAAGGTGTGAATTCAGGGCCGGGACAGCGGTCTGGATCCCGGCCTGTGGCCTCGCGTCCACCACGCTGCCAAGGAGCTGCTGCAGGGCAGGCGAAGGTCAGAAACGCACCGTGTGGACATTGTCAGGGACGAAACTGCAGCAGAACTTACTTTCAAATGGAAGTGAAGATCTGGTTCAAGACTCTTATGATGACCGCACTCCACGTCCAGGTAACGGAGATACAGACAAAATTCTGTTGGGCCCCTGTGCTCAGGGCCAGTGGCACCATCTTCTCGGTGGATGTGTTAGAAAGAGCCACAAGGTAGGAGCGTGGAGCAGCCTCACTTTCTAGCAGAAGGAAGATATGGTTACTTATGAAAGCACCTGTCATACCTTCCCCACTCATGCACAAAGCCTTTTCTTACCCTGGTGGTGACCTTGGGCACAGCTCCATGGAGCATTCCTCTTTTAACCCTAAAACAAGTTTTCAAAGTATATCATTTAGGGGGTTGCCTGCTCAGAATGAGGTGTTGTGTTCTTTTCTTACATGAGCTCAGTGAATATCTTGATTTCTTATTAAGGTAACAGTTGATGACAGTCATTTAATCTCTATCAGATACATCATTATGATTATTGATTTCTTTACCAGAATTGTAAATGCCCTACATTTTCTCATGTGCATAAATTATAGATCAAAAGTTAAAAATGTATATTAAACCGATAAATCAAAAACTGTCAGTAAACACTTGTTTCTGAATAATTCCTCTCAACTATCAGAATCCTATTTGAAACTTAATATATATCATATCTTTTTTAAAAGTAACCAGTGACATCTTTTGCTATGTATGCATAATCACTGACTGTCACTCTACAATGTAGATACTTCAAGAAGACTTTGCACTAAGAATCTAGATGTTAGGATAAATATGGTTATCAGATGGTTATCATTTGCCCAAAGATGTGAACACAACAGAAGAGATGAAAATGGAGAAATGTCTCAGAAAGCAGTGCTGGAAAAAGCAAGGCAAATTTCATCTGTTTCTAATGGTAGCATTGGACTGGACAAGTAACTTGGATTAACCCTGAAATGAAACCTAGAAATACTGAAATGATTAAAGAAAGATGGATCTGAATTTAGCACAAAAGTTCTGGAAGGAAGTTTTGTTGATAATTTTAATGGTGAATATGCCACAAGCTTTTCTCTTGAGCAATTTGTTGTTTGGGCCTTGACCCCACAATCAGCTAGCTCCCTCATGTCTCAGAGCTGCAAAATAAGGGCAATCAGATCATTGTCAGAATTAAATGAGATAATGCACACATCCAGGGGCTGACAACGTGGTGGAACTATTACACAATATTCTGTAACTTTATTTATTAGACTAGAGGCCCAGTGCACAAAAATTTGTGCACTTGCGGGGGGACTCTCAGCCAGCCTGTGCCCTCTCACAGTCTGACACCCCTCGGGGGATGACCACCTGCTGGCTTAGGCCCACTCCCCTGAGGATTGGGCCTAAGCTGGCAGTCAGACATTCCTCTGGCAGCCCAGGAGCCCTCAGGGGATGTCCACTTGCCAGCGGGGAGCAGGCCTAAGCTGCAGTCGGACATCCTTAGTGCTGCTGAGGAGGCAGGAGAGGCTCCCACCACCACCACTGTACTGGCAGCCATCAGCCTGGCTTGTGGCTGAGCAGAGCTCCCCCTGTGGGAGCGCACTGACCACCAGTGGGCAGCTCCTGCATTGAGCGTCTGCCCCTTGGTGGTCAGTGTGTGTCATAGTGACCAGTCATTCCCAGTCATTCTGCTGTTAGGGTCAGTTTGCATTATATAGGATAGAGGCCTGGTGCATGGGTGGGGGCTGGCTGGGTTTGCCCTGAAGGGTGTCCCGGATCAGGGTGGGGGTCTCTCTGGGGTGCCTGACCAGCCCTGGTGAGGGGCTGATGGCTGTTTTCAGGCTGGGCACAGCCCCTTTCAAGGTGGGGGGTCCTTGCTGGGGTGCCTGGCCAGTCTG
>NW_005871373.1:965319-1039511 GCF_000147115.1 Myotis lucifugus | reverse complement strand
CCCCTGATCGGCCCTGCTCTGTGGGTGATAGAGGGTGGCGCCCCACCCCCCCACCACCACCACGGGCCCTGCTCTGTGTGTGACAGGGTAGAGCCATAACCTCCCCATCGGCCCTGCCCTGAGTGTGACAGTGGCTGCGCCCCAACCCCCTGATCGGCCCTGCTCTGTGGGTGATAGAGGGCGGTGCCCAAACCCCCTGATCCGCCCTGCTCTGTGTGTGACAGGGGGCGGTGCCCTAACTCCCCTATGGGCCCTACTCTGTGCATGACAGGGGGAAGCTCCTCAACCCCCTGATGGGCCCTGCTCTGTGCATGACAGGGGGCAGCTCCCCAACCCCCTGATGGGCCCTCCTCTGTGCGTGACAGGGGGCAGCGCCCCAACCCCCTGATTGGCCCTGCTCTGTGCGTGACAACCTCCCCATCGACCCTGCCTTGAGTGTGACAGGGGGCGGTGCCCCAACCCCCCAATCAGCCCCACCCTGAGCGTGACTGAGGGTGGCATCACAACCTCCCAATCCACCCTGCTCTGAGCATGACAGGGGGCAGCGCCCCAACTCCCCAATTAGCCCTGCTCTGAGCCCGACCAGGGGCTGCACCTAGGGATTGGGCCTGCCCTCTGCCACCCAGGAGCAGGCCTAAGCCAGCAGATCATTATCTCCCGAGGGGTCCCAGACTGCGAGAGGGCACAGGCCGGGCTGAGGGACCCCCCCCACCCCCGAGTGCACAAATTTTTGTGCACCGGGCCTCTAGTCTATAATAATAAAAGCATAATATGCTAATTAGACAGGACAGCCAAATGACCTTCTGGACGACCTTCCAGATGAAGCCAGGGCTGCAAGGGCCGAGGCAAGCCGCCATGGGTGCGAGGGCTGAGCCCCTTTCATGAATTTCATGCATCAGGCCTCTAGTTTTACTAATAAAATCAATTCTAGGCATATCATGAGCTCAGGTTCTATCCAAGATACTGTATAAAAGCTGGTGATGCCAAAGGTCAAATAGTCAAGACTCTTCCCATCAAGCCTTTGTACTAGTGGCCCCCTTTCCTACGACCTATTCTCATACTTAAATTAAAGTTATATGTTATTTATACTGGCCTCACTCTCTGGGTCCAGTGGGTGAGCAATTGAGTTAAAGTGAGCCAATAAGACCCTTCCCCTCAATTTGTGGACATGGAACCAGAGAGAGCATAACTGAAGTCTCGCCCCAGGGGCTGAAATAATGAATGTGAAACTGAGATGCTAAAGAGAGCCAGGCTGGCCACCAGGGTGCTACTGCAGTGAGGCTGCAGAACAGAGACAAGCTAAGATGGGTGGAGTGCCTGTACTTACAGTCACAGGGCCCTGAACGTCCCCCTGCAAATTTTGGTCCCTAGAGAATCATTGGTGGTTGAATGACAAATCAATTTAAACCATTTATAAGGCTTTTAAAGATATAAAGGCAGTATGTACCCCAAAATATAATTCATGTAACTTGATCCCTTAATGTTTGTTTGTATAATCAAGGGAAGCTTCCAAGAGACTAAAACACTAACTTTGAGAAACACTGAGGAAAATGTTAAGATGATCCTCTGAGGTAAAAAAAAAATAGGGGCAAATACACCAAGTGATAGATAAAATATTATTAAATTCTTGTCTAAAATTAAATTGGCTGATTTTATAAGTGACTCAAAGAAGCATTTACTTTTTTAATATTTCTTCCTTATCTTAATTATTGACATTTTTTTCAGAACTAAAACCTTTATATCCACTCAGCCATAGCTAAAGGCAGGCACATGGAAAGACATTAAGTCATATATAACAGATTAGAGGGAAAGCATAAGTATGGTGACCCTGATAGCATGTCCCCTGTGTGTGTTACTACATGCCATTGAGCTAGCTCTGACTCCAGACGACCCCATGGATGTGTGATGTCTGCAGGTCGTGTGCTCAGCAACCCTGCTCAGCACCTGTAGACTCAGCCGATGGCTTCTTTTATGGAGTCAACCCATCGCACATTTGGTCCCTCTTTTGTTGCTGCCTTCCTTTTTTTTCTCAGCATATTGTTTTTTCCAAAGAACCCTGCCTTTTCATGATGTGCCCCAACTGGGACAGCTTCGGTTTTGTCATTTTTGTCTCCGGCCATGTTTTAAGCTTAATTTGCTCTGGAACAACTTGTTCATCTTTCTGAAGGTCCGAGGTATCTATAGAGCTTCACTCCCATACTGCATTTCAAATGAATCATATTTCTTTTTTTATCAACCTTCTTCATTTTTCAACTTTTGCACCTATTCATAGTCAGTGGGACTATGAGGGTATAGATGATCTTAGCTTTGGTCTCTGATGACACATTTTTGTCCTTGGTGATCATTCCTAATTCTTCCACTGTGGCCTTTCAGAGCCTTAGCTTTTTCTTAATGTCTTGGCTGCAGTCTCCATTTGAACTGACGACTGAATCGAAGTAAAAAACCATCTGTAACAATGTCAATGTCTTTATTGTCTGTGTTACAGTCGAGTATTTCTTTTCTAGTCATAAGGTGAAAATGCAGTCCTGTTTTGTCACTGTCTCCCTTCACTTTCATCAGAAGTCCTTTCAAGCCATTGCTACGTTCTGCCATTAATATGGTGTCATCAGCATATCTTAAGTTACTGAGATTTCTTCCACCAAAATTCAGCCCTCCTTCCTCTGAGTCTATCCCAGTTTTTCATATGTTCCCTCATTCCATTTAATTAAAAATAAAGTAAAACCTATTTATAGGGGTAAATACAATGAAATAATTATCAGTTATGTATTCAGAATTAAAAGCTAAGCACATAATATAAAAGTTAATTATATCAATATGTAGCTCTAAATGAAAGGCCGTATACTTATTAAAGTGAAACACCCAGGGAGTTTTCATGGTGGTGAAAGACTCCGTATCTGTATTGTTAGTTGCTGAAATCCATTATGCTCTTCAACGATAATAAAAGCAAAAAAAATAGTGAGCGACATTTTAAATGCAACATCAAAATTCTTTGCATGAGTGTGGGCATTTTCAACTAACAGAGCACTTCCTCGCCAAGAGGTCCTGTGAGGTCAGCTGCAAAGATATGCTCCTCTCTGCTGACTGTCCAGATGATCAGGTGCCTAAGACCAGGCGGTTGTACGTGCAGGAGCCGGGCTATGCGCGGTCCCTTGGCAGTGTCCGCATTCTATTTGGGAAATAAGTGATCCATGTAGTTTGTTATTCTGAATGGGATGCATGTGCAGATAAGATAAATGAGCTGTAGGTACTTGGAAAATACACTTAAAATGTGATGCCTCTTTCACAAATATTCAAAGAATGTTAGAGTAATAATGTTTATTTGAATGTATCCTTCATTTATATTGCAGTTTAGAATTTACAAAGTACTCTCTTATACACATGATCATTTGAACCTCACAACTCCATCATCAGAGAGAAAAGAAAGGCCTGATATTCTGATTTCAGCATAAAGGGAAAAAGCCATGACCAGAGAGGTTGACTAGGCGCCCGTGTTTTCTAAGTGAGGAATGGCAGAGGAAAAATACAGACCAAGCTTCTGACACAAACTCAACAGCGTGGATGTTGGGACCACCTTTCCTGACACTGTGAAGAGGAAATGCAAATCTCATGCTACCTCTAAAAGTCCAGTAGATGCCGACCAGGCGTAGTTCATGTTAAGGATGCAGAAGTAATTCTCAAAGTCAAATTTCTAACTCTGAAGCTGTTTCTTCAATTCCTTTTTCCAGAAGTTCATGGCCATATAGCTGGTGAAGCAAAAGTGATACTAAAGTGACTAAAGTATTGGTTTGAGTGTCAGTCTGACTTGAGTTGAAACCCTCTCTCCGACCAGCTCTGTGACCTTGCACTTATTATCTTTTGCTTCTCTGAGCTTTGGTTTCCTTGTTTTAAACATTGGAAAGAAAATCTACACCTACAGATTTATTTTGAAGGTTCAATGAGACTCTATTACAGGGCCCTATATATCACAAAAAGTGCTTAAATCATAGTCTCAAAAACAAAGAGCCTTTCTTTATATGTCATGCTTACAGAAACAAGAAAACCCAGAGAATCCAAGAAATTTATAATAAACTCTTGTCTAGATCCAGTTTTCCCCCAAACCTTCCTTTTCCTTGCTGTTCCCTGAGTCAGGTGGTGACTCCATTCCAAGCAGTCACTTTTTCTCAGCACCTTCACCCTCACCCTCTTCCTGCCACCTCGTTCTGTCCCAACAACCAATAACCATTTACAATGTGGAAATAAACATCAATCAAGTGAGAAGAAGCAAAGGCTATGGCTTTAGCAAAGGGCGTCAGCCTCTATACTTGTTTTAGCAGAGATTTAGAAGCCAACAGGGGAGTGGGAAAGATGTATGATGGAGAAAGGGAGTGTTCAGGGTATCGGCATGTGCCCTCGTTGGAGGCTGTTGGCATGGGGCACCTGGAGGCAAGCTGGCTAGGAGAGGGGCTCACTAGGTAATTGGTTAGGAGAGCATATTTAGCTTCCTCTGATTGGTCATGAATCAGAACTAGGAACAAAAATTAAGAACATTGTCAGTGATTAACCAAGTCCTGGCCATTGGGGTTGTTCTTTGGCTTTCTGGATGTTGTTAGTGATCATGGCCTGACCCTGCAAGTCAGAGTTAGAAACAGCAGGCTAGCTTTCTGGGCCGGTTACTGAAGAGGGTGGGTTTGTTCCCTGGGCTGCCTGTTGCAGAGTATGAGTCAGAGTTCTGTCTCTGTGTATGGCCTGGCAGTTGTCCAACAATATATTCAGGCTCTTGACAAAGTGCTCTGAGTCTTCCTCACAGGGCTTATTCCATGGACTGTCCTCCATTTCCACTCACTCGCCAGGGGCCCCAGCACACACTATGGCTCGTTGTGCATTAGAATCGTCTCAAAGAACTGGGTAGCACTCTTTGCCTTGCCTGCAGGTCTGATGCCATAGTGAACCTTCAGTGTCATCTCAGAGGCTCAGTCAGTTGCTCATCTAGCCTAGAACTGGATACTGGTGCCTGGAGCGGGGCGGCAAATTGCGGCCAGCAGCACTTCCAGCGCGCACTCCACCTCTCTAGACACCTGTTTCCACGGCCAAGCGTGAGGGGAGAAGGGCTTACCCCCCTGCCTGGTCCTTCTTCCCTTTCGCCTCTGTAGGCAGCATCTGGCCAGCCCTCAGCTCCCTGTCCAGTGCTGCCGCTCCTCCTCTTCCTGGCACGCCATCCAGCATTCTTATTCCTAAAGGGTCCAGCAAATGACAAATTTCAACACACACTTGTAGTCTTCATTTTCTCCTGATCACATGACTTGTCACTGTGTCTCAAATCCAATCCAATAGATTTAATGGTTTGAACTCATCTCCATATTTGGAAAAGTAAAAGTGGCCATTCATATTCATGGAGGGCGGCTGTCCAGGTGAAAAGGTGAAAATCTCCCTGTGGAAGCCATGGCGCCTGGAGAGGCCTGGCCGCTCAGCGGGCGCTCGCTGTTGGGCTGCGGTCCAGGCTGCCACAGTGGCCCCGGGAAGGTGCCACCACGTGCAGCAGAAAAAGGCAGGGCCGCGGCCCCGGGAAGGTGCCACCACGTGCAGCAGAAAAAGGCAGGGCTGCGGCCGGCTCCCGCGTGGCGGGAACTAGCACAGGCTACACTTTGACAGCATCTGACATTTAGGAAACTCACGGTGACCTTTGGCTTCCTCCGTTTCAGGAATCTCCCCAGCACAGCTGCGGCAGCAGATGGGAGGCAATCGTTCCAATTTGTGGCATTTTGCTCTCTATTTCTTAGGGTTGTTTGTGCAGGAGGTAGAGAGGCTGAGAGGAGAAAAAATGAGAAAAGATCATAAAGGAAGGAAAAACTAATTTGGAGGTCGAAGGTCATTGTTTAATGTGACAAAAGGAGACATTTGAATTTTAAGAAATTATGTCATCTGTGTTTTGTATGATTGGCTCTTCCGGTGCAAAGGACTTTTTATATTACTGTTTTGGTTTAAAATATTACGGGTTTTAAAGGCAAACTAGACATGTGCTCCAAAGCTGGCGAGTCTGAATATCCACATCTCACTGCTTTTCGTCCCGAGGCCCGAAGCCCAGCCCCGGGCAGACACCCCAGGCTTCCTCCCGGGACCTGCTGGGTCGGCCTGGAAGAAAAGAGCAAGACCCAGGAGCTCAGAGAACAGCAGACCAGCGTCTTCTAATCCAAACATGTGTAGCCTGCAAGGGAGAGGCCCTATTGTTTTGACCCCTGGTCGGCAAACTGAGGCTCACCAGCCACATGCGGCTTTTAGGCCCCTTGAGTGTGGCTCTTCCTAAGCCTTAGGAGCACCCTAATTAAGTCAATAGCAATGTACCTACCTACATACAGTGGGGCCTTGACTTAAGAGTTTATTTCCTTCTGAGACCCAGCTCGTTAAGGCGCTCGTTAACTCAAATTACTCTGTCAACTCAATGCAAAAAATTGGCCAAGAGACAGCTGGTATCTCAAAAAACTCGTTAGTCGGGACACTTATAAGTCAAGGCCCCACTGTAGTTTAAGTTTAAAAAATTTGGCTCTCAAAAGAAATTTCAGTCGTTGTCCTGTTGATATGTGGCTCTGTTGACTAATGAGTTTGCCGACCACTGGTTTTGACCTTCACAACACTTGGGTGTAAACCTTTGAGGAAGCACCTTCCTGATGCCTATTCCATGGGCTCAGTGGGAGGCGCAGCCATTAGTCAGAACAGCCCCGGAGACAGGCTGCTGGGGGAGCCCTGGGAAGATGACTTGGTCGCCTGCAGTTCACTTTCTTTTTCTTCAAATCAAAACCCAGGGAAATCGAAAAGGAAAGAAACTCCATTTGGTTCCTGCTCGCCTCCCAGGTGAAGGGGAGGCCCAGCCTGCCAGTGCCGAGAGGGCAGGTGTGGGAGGCCATGGCTGTGTTTTCACGTCTCATGTAGAGATGAGCAAACAGAGCCCAGAGGTGAAAGGGCCTCTTTCAGGGGACTCTGTGATCAGTGTTGGACATTATTGTGTCAGAATCAGGATGACAGGGCAGGGCTAGGATTTCCCACTGACACCACCTGCTCCCTACACAGGTGTCCAGGAGTGATGTGGGCGAGACACCACACAGAGAGCCCCTAGGAGAGGCGGGAGTTGGGCCCTGGTGGAGTAAGGGTAGTCCTGCAATGCTGGAGGCTACTCATATATTTGGTCTTAACTTGGAGCCACAGGTACTGAAGGTTGAGAGCAAGGGCTCTGGATGCAGCCTGCCTGTGTGTGAACCTTAGCTCTGGTTCCTGAGGGCAGGGACGTCAACCCTGTGTGCCTTGGTTCCTTGGCCATTAAATAGGTTTAGAGACACTAATAACCAGCAATTCGAGATCTTGCCAGGGGTCACTTCTGAGCCGAGAGAATTAAGCCTGTCAGGAAGGACTGCTATACATGAGAATAATAAAGTTTAAAACAGCTACCTGGGATGAAAGTAGTACTTTCACTCTTCCACAGTGAAGGGGAAAACACGAGTGCTTAAATTTTATAATTGGAGAAATGGATACTACTCTACCGAGGATTAAGTGAGCTGGCAGCATGCAGAGCAGAAGAAAGGTGAAGGCTTTCAGCTGAGGGCCCACAAGCATGGCATGCAGAGGCACTCTCCGGAAGGCGCTGTCAAAGTCAGGGCTGCACTGAAATACCTCTTATTTTCTCAACTTGACTTCTAACCCCCTAAGACCAAGTTTTAAAAACTAAACTCCAGCACTGATTGACTTACAAGAGAAATCCTGGGACAGGAATCAGCTGACTCAGATCTGGACCTGACTGGTGCCAGGTGTCCTCAGCTCCCACAATGCTGAGACGTGGTCTAGATGATCAACAGCCCTGCTGGACCGGTCCTCGGCTGTGAGCGGGCCCTGTGGATGCTGCTGGAGGCAGCCCCTTGCCCTGTGGTTTCCTGTCCACCGTGCGATGATTTATCCTCCACGAAGGCACCCACCCTTGGCCTTGCAGGTTAAGTGAAAAGGAATTCATTTTGCCAAACTTAAGTTTTGCTTCTTCTTTTTTTTTTTTTTTACTTCAAATCATATACCAATTTTTCCTTAATATGAGGTGAGTTATCCAGATTACCTGTGATGTAATATACAGCATTTTATTGGGGATAAATGTTATTGCTGAGCAGATTGGATGCATAAAGGTGCATTAGGAAACAAGTGAAGTGGAACTAGCCTGCTGGTTAACTGCCCTGTGGCCAGGGCCGTGGCTCTGCTGACAGGCGGCCCTTCTGACCTAGGAGCTGAGCTTCATTTCTAATTCACTGCAGCTCTTTGCTGTGTTGCTACCTTGGTAACGGTGCACCCCTTAAAATAAATACTTGTAACAAAACTCATTACTGTATTCCCAAACACCTGCCCTGGGCAGCTGAGCTGGTGCAGGCCGCTGGGCCGGCCTCTCAGCAGCCATCTTCCGCAGCTCTTCCTTCCGGGCTCCCACCAGAGCCACAGGCCACAAATACTTTCACGGTGGCTCAACGGGAGCCATGTGACCCAGCTCCAGCCAATGAGGTAACTGTGGGAAAGTCATTAAGTCTTATTCATCGGTCTTATTCAGCTTTTATCCCTGCCCTGCCCGGCGTGGGGCAGGGGCTGGGGCAGGGCTGGAGCGGTGTTCTCACAGCCCCTGCCACATGGCTCGGCCTCCTTCCAGGCGCTGCTGTGTGGCCTAGAACCCAGACGCTAATGGTCTGAGGTATGAATGAAACACATTACCCTGCTGCGAAGGTGAGAGGCCTTTGTCCATGTTCAGCATGCAGCACTGGGAAGGCGATCGGCTCCCAGCACCGAGGGTGCAGCTTCTATTGCCAAAATAGTAAAATGTTCTCCTGGTCCAGTGGGCTTGGGTAAGATGTTGGTAGAAGATATCGGCGATGCCACCATATAATGATGGTACAGCCAGCCTGAAGTGACTGCAGCTCGAGTTCTTCGTGAGCTGGCTGACAGAGAGGTGGGCGATGGAACTACCTCTGTGGTTGCAGCAGAACTTCTGAAACTGCAGGCGAGTTAGTCAAAGGCATCAGTTATGCTATCGGCCTGCTTGCGAGGAAGCAGCACGTTATACCTGGGAAGGGATGGCCTGATTAAGGCTCTAAGACCTCAGTGCCATCCCAAATCATTGACTACATGGTTTCATCACCAAGATGGTAAATGCTGTACCTGTGATTAAATACACAGATGGGAAAGGCCAGCCTCCCTCACGGTCAGTCGGTGAAGATTCTGAAAGCCCGTGGAGAAGTCATGTGGAGAGGATGTTCATCACTGTCTGCGCACGCACTGTGTGGCGGGACCCCAGGGATGCCCAAGAGAACAGTTCATGCAAAATGTGCTTGCCTTGTCTTCAGCCTGCAGAAAGCAAGCATGGCGCTTGGTGTGCAGGTGGTGACTACAGACCTGGAGAAATGACCAGCTTAGAGAGAATCCGATGTCACCAGGAGCAAATCCAGATCCTGGCAACTGGCGCCGACCTTCCTCCCACCCATGGTGGGATGGACGATAGTGTCGGGAGTGCTCTGTGGAGACTGGTGCTCTGGCAATTAGAAGAGTTTTACAAAGGGACCGCAAACACATCGCTTAAGCGTCTGGAGCAACTCCACCCATTTGGAAGGTAAAGAAACCGGTGAAGCGCCCATGTTGGGACAAGCTGTAGAAGTGGGACAGGAGAGAATGTGACCATGAAACGATCCTGATCACAACGCTAAGGCTCACACACGGGGCAGTTATCTGACGTGGGGCAAAGGGTTCATGTGTGATGCGATGGAGAGCTCTTTACATGATGCTCTTTGTGTGGTAAAGAGCGTTTTGGAGTCAAAATCTATGGCTTCAGGCGGGGTGCTGTAGAAGGACTTTCCATGTACCTTGAAAACTAGGCCACCAGCAGGAGGTTGTGGGAAAAGCTTGCTATTGCAGAGTTTGCACGATCTTTTCTTGTTATTCCTATCACACTGGCCGTCAGTGCTGCCCCAAACCCCCATTGATCTTTTTGCAAAGTTAACAGCTTTTTGCAAGGAGGTTGAATTAACCCAGAACATAAAAACCTAAAATGGATGGTCTGATCTGGTCAGTGGTAAACCTCGAAACAACAAACAGGGGTGTTTGAACCAACCACAGTTAAACTTAAGACCTTGAAATTTGCTACAGAAGCTGCAAATACCGTTCTTCGAATTGAGATCTTATTAAATTACATCCAGAAAGCAGAGATGACAAGCACGGAGGCCATAGCATGCTGCTCACTCAGGAGCCCTCGATGGCTGATCTGATTCCTCTTTATTTATTCACGGTAAGATGCAGTTTCTTATACCTCACATATTACGCATTAAAGTACAACCAGCTGTCCAAAAACACGTCTTATTGATCAGTCTCTTTCATAAAAGGAGAAAGGAACAATGGAAACATCTCTCACCTGAGGGTAAACATCCTTCCCGGTATTTCCTTTGGGACAGAATGTGATCCCTGTAGCTTTGGCCTCAGTCTTCTCCTAACGAGGAAGGAAACTTCCAGGAAGTTTTTATTTAAACAAAAGTTGGTATTTAAACAAACAAACAAAAGAGCCCTAGCTGGTTTGGCTCAGTGGATTGACCATCTGCCTGCAGACTGAAGGGTCCCAGGTTCGATTCTGGTCCCAGGTTGCAGGCTCAATCCCCAATAGGGGTCAGGCAAGAGGAGCCGATCAATGATTCTTTCTCATCATTGATGTTTCTATCTCTATCTCTCTCTCCCTCTCCTTTCCTCTCTGAAATCAATAAAAGTATATTTTAAAAAAGAAAAAAAGAAACACATTACCCTGCTGCTGAAGCAGCCCTAGCAGACACATGGGAAGAACTGCGGGCCTCGCGCATGGTGAGTTACCTGCACATGCTGGCACTCCCCGCCCAGGACGCCTACTGAGTAAATAATAAATGAACCCTTTCAGCCACTGTCAGTTGGGTTTTCTAAAATTCACAGCCTACAGCAACCTAATTGATACCTTGACCTTCTTTTGTGTTCAACTTTAAAAGTCCAAGCCTGAAAACCAAATATCATGTTACCTATTCATCAACCACGCGTCTTTATTTGTGTGTGTACATGCATTGTTCATTCCCAGGTAAATGTGTGAAAAGGGCGTGCTCATGTAATTCCAGGGAAACTGAGTGAGCACAATTTCTGTGCCTCTGTCTTCAAAGGCCCACGTCAGCTCTCCTGCCTTCGCTCCCAGGTGCAGCTGAGCTCCTCGTGGAACCTCTGTAGGCGAGTGGGAGTTGGAAGCACTGAGGAGGAATTAAATGCTGAGACAGTAGAAGTGCAGAAGAGGAAGAGATGTGGTTCAGAAAGACAGAACCTGTGGGAATAGGAAGGAGGGAAACAAATGAGACACTTTCAGTAAAAAAATCCACTTAGAAGCCAGCCTCCCTGGGACAGCACATCGTGATCCGTGCAGAAGAACACGGTGGTCGGCTATGCAGAGATGAAAGGAGGTATCCTGAGGTTGGCAGGACTCCAGAGCTGAGGGTTACGTAGGCCTGGCTTTTGGAAAGGCTCCACAGGTCCTCAAAGGAAGGATAAAAACAGGTACCCTGTGGACAAATTGGGGTTCCAATGAACTGCCACACTGGGGGAAAACCCAATATCCACGACCTGATTTCTTTTCTACCTTCCTCATGTACGACTCCGCATGGCCTGCCAGAGATTCTCTTGTCTTCTTACAAGAAGGTACAGAACAGTGGATGAATGTAACCAGAGCAAGGGGCGCCTATGGGGCCTGGCCAGGACCCTCTTGTCCTGATGACAGACAGTTTCTGGATCTTTTTCACATGAAAGGGCTACCAAAGTTGTGGATATTATTACTCTCTGGGAAACGTTGAGAATTTGTCACTTTCCTTCCCCTTTTGCCCCGCTGGCTGACCTGGTGCATCTCTGCACTTGTCTGTTTGTAATTAGGGTCCTCATGAAATCCAGGCAGCCTGCTCTCCGGCCAGGTGTGCGCACCGACATGCTGTGCCCAGCTGTGAGATGAAAACGAAGGAATGCTGAAAAGGTTAGCTCTTCCCTCCTTTCTCCTCTTTCCAAAGCAGATCATTTAACTCTGCTCAACACTCTCTTCCACACACTTTTCTGATTATACAACCTTAGCCACCAAGGAACATTTTAGTGATCAATCTGAGATCGAAGATACTGATGTAATTGATTGTATTGTAAAAGTTTATAAGCCAATTTCCACTTTTTCTTCCTTCTCCTGGGGATGTTGACCTCATGAGCTAAGTTATGACCATTGTTAACTTTCATTTCAAAAAGTTAAAAAGGCCCTAGCCAGTTTGGATCAGTGGATAAAGCTTCGGCCTGCGGACTGAAGGGCCCCAGGTTCAAGTCCGATCAAGGGCATGTGCCCTGGGTATGGGCTTGATCCCCAGTTAAGAGCATGCAGGAGGCAGCTGATCAATTATCTGTCATCGTTGATGTTTCTCTCTCTCCTTCTCCCTTCCTCTCTGAAATCAATAAAAATATATATATTTTTAAAGTTAAAAATAAATAAATGGTTCTCTCCTACAATGCACTCTGATGAGAAATAAAACCTGGGACTATGGGACTATGACAGCGGACCTTGGGAGCACTTGCCACAGTATGTGCCTGGGCAAGTGGTTCCCATCCTCCCCATGGCCAGGCTTACACTGCGCCTCCGTGGGCCAGCTCTCCTACTCTACCTGCACTTGAAGAGACGTTGGCTCTCTCCGAAGGGAAGGGCAAGAAATCTCGCCCCCTGTCTCCTTTGTCATGTCCATCTCTCTCTCTATCGCCTCATCTTTCTTTCCTCTCTCCTTTTGTTACTTGTATTGCAATTTGGTATTTAAAAGCCCACATTAGTAAAGAAATTTCTGTCACTGAAAATGCCCCCTCCCACAAACGCTCCAAAGGACTCACTTCCTATCTAGTCAGATAAAGTTGGATTTCAGTTAAAATTGTCTACATATGTGTTTCCAATAAAAACTGTGGAGAACTTTGTAAATGAGATTGCATAAGAGGTATTAGCAGAACTTGTCATAATTGTTCAGCTCAAATGTGTGCTAGGTTGGCAGCAAGTTCATTTGCTTCCAACTGGTTTCCCCAATTCATTGGACTTAGAATTATATTTTCAATCAACAAATTCTTGAGTTCTATGTATATTTATCTTGAATTTTCTAGGGGAAATGAAAGCTAAATAATAATTTGCTTTAAGCTGTGTAAATGTTTTTTTATGTTGGTGTTTATTGTAACGGAGCATTATTAATATACTTAATGTAACAAACCAAGTTTTTTTTTAAAGGCTTAAATCATCTGATGTAATCTGAGAAATCACCAGCATTTGCTTTATAAGTGAAGTAAAACTAAAAAGTCTAAGTGATGCTGGTTTACAATTCGTAACTAAAAACATGCTGAGAATAATTAGCTGTCATTGAAAAATCAACCATAAACCAATCAGTAGAATTAATATAAGATTTTTTCAATAAACTTTACTTAGGAATTCTGACAGAAACAAAGACATTTTGCAATGGTGTCAATCATGATCACTATTTTAAATCATTAATATTTACCAAGATGTGGTTAATTGCTTTGTACATTGCAAGCTAAGTCTAATGGGAAAATGATGTGACTGGTGGTATATTTCTTTATATATTAGAAATAAACTTTTAGCTTTTTGTTAAATTCTTTAAACTGCTCAGAATTTTTATTCATAATAATACATGATCCAGTGAAAAAGAAGATGCTTGTTCTTCATCAATTTAAAGATCAAAAATGATATCAAAATCACCAAAATAATTTTAATACAAATTTGCACATATATATGTTTGCTATTAAACTAGGCTTTAAATTCATAACTTCTCGAAGCCAAAGGAGACAAATATTATCTTTTTAATGTTATTATAATTTCTTACATTTTAGGAAAGTTATTGATAAAATTAATTTAGAATATTCCACAAATTTCCACAAAGTAAGTGCAGATTCTTTATTTACATTAAAATGCAATCTGTGTCAAAAATCACTTGATTTTTTTCATGTTTTATAGGTGAAGAGTATATATTTAAGCGCATAAATAAAAGAAATATTAAAGTCATAATAGACTGTAATAAAACAAGGCTCTCAATGTTTACTTGAAAATGATTTTAAATATAAAATACAATGCTGTTTATGTATTTCAGTTTACAAGTAGTGTTACTGGCAGTCCTCCAGCGGAAAGGCCAATGAATGCTCTGAGCAGAGTTAACAGCCATGAATAGAGTGTGTGTGGGCGGGGTGCTAGGCTCAGCTTGTCCATGTTTTATAATTACAAGGATAAAACGCATATAAGTTACAATGTTCATTTAAAAATCCATTCCCAAATCATTTGAAAATTTGTACAATCGATCTTCTTAATTATACAGTTAACTCCTAATTGTTAGGCATTCTGGCTATAATTCACTTACTCCTAATCTTTGACAACAAATCATTGGACCTTCTTGCATATTTCTGTAAAGTGCATAATACCAAGACAGGGCTAAAGCTTGCTAAGCCCATCAGAAAAGAGTGTGTTTTATCCACACGGGTGTGTCATTTTGGTCTGACCATGTTTAGATACTCATATTTAATATATTTGAGAAGGATCTTTAATCTTTATAGAAAGTCCATATTTGCATTTCAAATAATTCAACATACAATATGGAAAAGGAAATGGTATGAAATTTGTGAACTGGTTAACTTAAGCAGCATTTTGTCCTGTAAACCACAGGTTTCATCTACTGCGAGGCTGTTTTTACTGGAATAATGATACAGTTGCATGAAGGTATTGGTTCTACCTGCAACTAACTCTGTCCTGTGGTTTTGTCACTGTTGTCTCTCCTCCCCTCCCCTATCATATTCTCTGCATACAAAATTGAAATAGCTACCTGTACTTAAAAGATGTTCTCAAGACAATTGTTATTCTCACTGACAGTGTTTGCTCAAATTGTAAAACTTAGTTTCTTGATTTTATTACCTGTTTTTCAGAGCTGGGCAATCCGAGATAATTACTTTAAAATTGTGCCTGTGAATTCCCTGCTGTGAATTAGATAGGGGTGGTATTTCTCACCTGAGACACCGGCCACTTTTCCTAGTCACCTGACCCCAGGTCTGCTGTCCCAGGTCACGGACCATGTTATTGATCCTGAAATGAACAAGGGATTCGTCCTGCTTAGATATGCACTGTCTTTAAAATAAAGGTCCTCCGTTTTTATATTATATTTTAAATTGTGACAAAATACACAGAACACAAAAATGATTGCCTTAATCATGTTGAAACGTACAATCCAGGGGCATCAGTACATTCACACTGTTGTGCTTCCATCACTAGCATTCGCCCACAGAGCTCTTCCTTTTGCAAAACCCAGACTCTGCTCATTCAACTCCTCACCCCTCTCCCAGCCCTTGGTGACCACTGTTTAATTTTCCCCTTTGTGATGCTCTTCTGTTGCTGACTCTCCTTCCCATCCTTTGAGGAACCTAGAAAAGGAAGTCTCTCTCAAATGCTCTATAAAGGAGGTCACACTTACAGGCCTGACCCAGGGGACTGCACTGAGGCTGAGCTCCAATGAGCTCATTCAAGTGGCCAGCACTGGGTCCCCGTGCATCATTAGGGCAGACACGGAGGTGAATTGAGGTCCTTTATCCCCGGATGTCATTCTGTGCTCCCTTTCACCAACCCAAACCAGCCCCTCCACACTTTCCTTCATCCTTACACAGGGGAAAATATGACTGAAAAAAACAGTAGTATTTTATATACACAAGCAAATATTTTTCTTCTTGTGGTATTGCTTTATTACAAAACCATGGTAAAGTGTTCTGAGAACTATTTAATATTTTATACAAAAATCATTATTTCACATATGATAACATTTTTATTAATTTCATACAAGTAGATGGTTACAATTACATAATCCCTTTTATCATCAATTCAGTTTATAAAAAGAAATCGTAGGTGGTATTTTATATATGTGTGTGTGTGTGTGTGTGTGTGTATGGCATCCTCTTCTTTTTTACTAAATATTTGAGGAATAATAACACTTTCTGGATTAAGTATATATAGATGAGAAGAGGAATAAAAGAAGAAAATTAATATTTGTATGAATGGTAGGTGTCCTATATTCCTTTGCTTATTATTATTTTATGATATCCTAAAACATTGTAACAAGACTTCTAATGCTAGTTAAGATCAATGCTACAATTAAAACAAATATAGCTACATATTGTATCTCTGTAAAATTGAAAATGTAATAATAGTTCTGACCTATATACTGGGGAAAGAAAACAGTATGAAGTACTGACAAAACAAGGCTATGTTGAGAAATACCAAAACATTTACTTGGAGTCTGTGTGTAACAGATAGGTTTTATATAATGCCAATAATGATGTGTTAATTGTGCAGGAGACGCCCTCATTTAAGATCATAAATAAATTTTTAAAAAATAGAATCATTAAAGCAGCTATGGATAAAGTTATAGTTAAAACAGTAAAGTTAAAATATCTTAATTAGCCTTGTCTGTATTCTACTTTAAAGTCATATTATTTTTATACCACATTCATATCAAACTGTCACATTCCTATAATATCAAAATGATAGCACCATATACTCTGAAGTATAGTATGTAATTCCTTGTTCTCCCATGTCCTTTTAGGACATTGTCCTTTGTAGACGTTCAGCTGTATAGCAGCATTTGCCAGTCTGGTCTGGTAGAAAACAATGCAAGCTTCCATGAGACTCTGTAGATGCAGAGGATTTCTTAGCTTACTTAAGAGCACCAAATTCAATGCATTCAAAGAATATCAGTGGTATTTTAGGAATATGTTTGGAAAGTATCACTGTTTTATTGTGTTGAAAATTGTGATCACATAATATTTAAAACTTAAGCTTCAAAGATAGTTGCAGACTTTACTAATTTAACTGCTCTGTTTTTTTCAAATACTCTATAGAGAGCTTGTGGCTTCTTTAATTACTTCTCAGGTCAAATTCAAATTTAATGGTGACAGTAGCATTTTCTTTGATTAATACAGATTGATTTTGCTTAAGCTAAAATAAGTATTTATTTTCCCTTAATTTAATATGTTTCTCCAATAACCTAAATCACTCAGTTAACAATCAGCCTCATTTCACTTGAAACAGAAATTTGTAAAATTATTTTAAAATGTTATCTTATGATTGTAGTGTGTTTGTATGGAACATAATAAGAATTTAAGAATTTAACTCAAAACACTGATAAAATACCATGCAACATTAATGTCAGATCATGCTTTTGCCAGGCAATGATAACGTCAAAACACCACCCTTCATTTACAGGATGACTGCAGCTGAAGCTGGACTTGACTTTTCTATATTTAAGGAATAATTTTTTATTAGTTTGAGGAAGAATTATTTTTTGAAAGTAATTTTTTGTTTCCTCAAATCAGATAAATGTTTTAAGTATTTTATCCATCAATTTCTGCTTATGTATGTTGACTATTTTTCCAATAAATTTTAGTTTTTATTTTTACTTTTTCTTCTTTTTTATTGAATTTACTGGGGTGACCTTGGTTAATAAAACCATACAGGTTTCAAGCATAGGACCCTATAACACATCATCTGCACACACAGTGAGCGCCCACCAGCCACAGGCAAGTCCCTTTACACCCCACTTATCCCGCTGGTTTCTTTTAAAGGCTCCATATTGGGATGTCAGAAGTTGTGTTTGCAGAAATGAAAGTATCGTCATGCTACTTTAGGTAAGTGCTGTTTTATAAATTACATTCTCTTGTCAGAAGTCAAAATGTATTTAAATAACTTCATGGAAATTGTCACTAAGATTTAAATTGTGTGCCCTGTATGCCATTGTTGATTTAATCCAGGGATTATAAAGTGACATATATTTCTTTTATGTGTGTGTGATTATTTTGTAACATGTGTTATCTAAATGAAACCTAGATGCAACAGTACTTTTCATGTATATTTTGACCAAGCTTTGCATTTTATAAATGTATTTTAATTTTCAGGTTTAATAAAATATGCTAAGTAGTATTAGTTGCTGTATATTTTAGTGCCAACATGTTTGTTTCCTACACATTTGGAATTTTCCTAAAGGGTAAAATAAATATACACGTTTTTACAAATTTATTAAAATATCAAAAATGAAAAGGATTTGATTTATGAAAATCATTTCCTGTTCACCAAGAAAAGCATTTCCAATTTGCATTTACATGTCACAAACTGGAAGACAAAATGTGGTCTCATTGAAATTGGGAATACTTACAAATATCCAAATGCTGAATAAATGACTTTTTAATGCAGGCTTAAAATAAAAACCTAATAGTTTTAAATTTACTACTTAAACCATCAAAAGAAATCTGGAAAATAATTGAAGGCATACACCAACATAATTATTTTATTGGAGAACAAAATGTATTACATTCCCTTTTCAGCCATTCCTGATAAAAGATCCGATTTCAGTTAAAAAGTAAAGTGTGTCCCATACAGAGCAGTAGAGTTTGGTGCTGATCTGATTTTACTTTTCGGAATGACCAGTATGGCTTTTAGAGTAATCTTTGATGTTACAAAAAGTAAAAAATCAAAGTGAAGAGCTAAATCTGTTCATTTTTCAAATATATTAATCTTGTCAAGATAATACACAAAGATCAATTCTTGAAATTTTTTCCAGAGCTCCTTCTTCTCTCTTTTATCCAAAATATGAAACCACTTAGGAGGATAAAGTAATGTGAATGACTTCAGAAAAATAGCCTAAGTTTTATTTTGGCTAAATATATTGTAAATGCCCCAGCGGGCTGAGTTTGCCTGGTCAGAAATGATCTGTTTATATAACTATTGGCATTCGTCATATGTGCTCAGCTCATGTGTATGGCAGAATGAGAATTTCTGGGAAGGCTTTTTTTTTTAGCAATTCAACTGAGTTTTAAATCTCTGACAGTAACAAATAGAAATTGCACCAGCCCCCCAAAAATTGTTGGGGCTAATTTTAATATTAATGAATTCTTTACAACCTCAGTTCAGCGGTTTCGATTAAGCTTTAATTAGTAGCCAGAGGGGAAGCCAAAACAAAAATAAGGAGTTGAATTGCTAATTAAGTTAGTTTGATGAGGTAGAATTTTAGTAAAAGACTGGTTGTTGTTAGCTGTGCAAGTTCTGACAGCTAAAAGCACTAAAGATGATCGTTATTGTAACTAACATGCTACATGACCACCAGCGCTCTCCGCGGAGCAGACCGCTCCTTAGAGCCCAGGTTTGTGTCATCAGTACCCGGACTAAAGCCTCGGGAATAACAGCGTGGTGACAGGGACAAAGCCCAGGACAAGGCCAGGAACCCTGATCTCCGATCGGTTATAAACTAACCAGTTATTACACCCACTGAATGTATTTATCCACTAACAGTGTTTTGTCCTTCGCTACAATTTCCACAAAGATCTTATTTTTCAGAAACGAATGTTGTAAAGGAATTTGCTTCTGCTGTTGACAGTGATGCTGTTTTTATTCATGTCCAGTCCTGAGAGCATCCCAAACCCACAACTTCGCAAAGAATTTGAAATGTGAAGAAAGAGCTGAAAACAAGGGGAACCCACTTATTCCAAAATAAAACACACCAGACCTTCAGGGATTCCCACTGTATGTAAACAAGGCCTGACAATTCTTTTGATTATCTGAGTCCTGTCAATGATAGAGTTTATTGTTCAAAAACTTGGGTTATTGTTATTTCAAACCTGGAAGTTAACTCTCTGTGATCACTGACTGTTGCTGGTGAGGTGGGGATGCTTTCTTTGGGCCCAAAGATTACCCATGCTCCCCTCCACAGCTCTCTGGTAACGGGATTCGCCCAGGCTGCACAGAGGGATGCGACCCTCTTTCTCAGGACTTGGGAGAATGTCATTTCATTTCTTCATACTCCACTGTTTCCTATAATTTGTATTTTATCCTTTTGCTTAAGGTTTCAAAGCCTACAAACCCAATAACTTACGGATAAGAGAAGACAGAAAAATAAATGATGCTGTTTCTGAGGTATTAAATATAAGCCTGGCCATCGGAACTGCATAGCTCTGGAGAATCGTAATCAGGTACTTTGATTTGACACTGTTTTGTTTTATAATAAGGTGGTTGCCATATGTTGGGAAACCTATCTGCCTGTATCTGAGGGGCTCCGTACCTCTGTAACAAATCCAAAAACTCATTTCATAAGACCTTAAATCTACCCATTGTAATGTAGCCCCACAAGTGTAAATCCACATCCAACTTTGCTCATGAATGTGGCTGGCAGATTACCTATGTTATACGTTGAAAGCTAACGGGAAGCGGTGAATTAGAATGCAGTGGATCTAGCAAAAAGAACTTTCAGTAAATCTTCTTTTAATGCATAGTTTACAATTTTCTTTTGCTCAGCATGAAACTGATTAAGATGCCCCTTCTAAAGAATGTTTCCCCTCACATCAAGGCATTGTTTAATATAGTTACATCCCCCAATACTTGACAAATCAGAATTTCAATGCTGCAAATGTGATGCTTGTTTAACAGCAGCAGAGTATTAATAATTTATCTATTTGAATGTAGAGTAGGTTCCAATTATAGTATTTCACATGGTGCAGCAACTGAAGGCGCATTCTCTGAGAGGTAGAGAGAAATAAAGCCAGCGTAAGCAAGTTGGGGATATCTGCAGGAGGAGCTCAGAAACTGACACCCATTGTTAAATATTCTCATCAACTGGCACTTGAGGCTTACAATTTAAATGATTACATATTAGAAGTTAAAATTGAAACAAGTAATGAAACAATGAACAAAAAACAAAACTTCTCTTTAAGCAATCACTATTTGTTCCTAAAGATAAATTTTATTCTAAATGCATATAAAATTCAGAATGAGGATCAATCTCCAGCATTTAATTTTTGTAAAAGTGTCTTTCAGAAATTGCATACCATGGTCCGTGTTAGGCGAGGTATGAGAACAAAATCATTAGAGCATTAACACTCCTCTTTAAATGTCTCGCTCATAATCCACGGTTGTGTTTCTGAGACACCAAAGTAATTAGTTCAGTGAGTCTGAGTCAAGTTGAGGAAACAAACTTGCTATTGAAATGATTTGTAAAAAGGCACTGAGGGTCTTATTTTATGAATAAATTATTTTCAAGCAGATCATCCCAGAAAAGATATATTCTTGGACTTGGATTCAAAGAATCTTTAAAATATAAGTCTGCAATGACATGGGGTTTATTTTTTGATGCTTTTAATGTTTTCTTTTATCCTGTGAAATTCCAACTTTTTATGTCATTCATAAATATAACTGGGTTTGGTGTATAAAAGTTTGCACCCATGTAGAAATAAAAACACTCAAGGGTGTATCCCAAACCAGCAGGTGGAAGTGACAGCCTCTGTCCCCTCCAGCCCGAGGCTGCAGGCAGCGCAGGGCCCCCCGTGTGGTAGCTCAGGACGGACTCCACAAAATCCTCTGAGTGAACTTGGGAACATTGATTAGCTTTCATGTTAAACTGTCTTCTTAAGATCTGATCAGTATTAGGCGAGGTATTTAATTTTTAAAAATTGAGAAGTCATTCAGAAAAGAAATGATAGAAACCTTTGTGTTACATTTAAATGGTTAGATGATACGTTCCTGTGGAGAACTTGCTCAGGCATAGAGAAATTAAGAAAAAGTAGCACTTTTCCTTTCCACCTGTCATCTAGCTGTGTAATTCTAAAAGAAGCCAATGTTTTCTTTGGCTGTAATATTTTATTTTTAGGTTTCTAGAGTAGCAGACCTTCTTTGCTTTGATCCCAGAGAGAAGAACCTACATGAGGTTTTAAAAATGAGTATTTTGAAAATAATAGAGCTGCTTGCTGCTTAGCTTTAACACTTCCTTAATCTGTCCTTAAGCAAATAAGACAGCAGCAGCATGCAAAAGCATCCTTTAAACATAATCACCTGTCTTATGAAACCACCACAGGTATCACATTTTCTGCAAAGGGAGTGCAACAAGAATTTTGATTAGTAGACCCTGATGTTCTTGGTGATTTTAACAGTCTTCTGTTTTAAAGGGTTACTTGGTCTATAAGTCGTTAATAGCATTGATATTGCAGTGAATTTTTTTACACGTGTCATTGCATTTTATCTCCCACCCACAGGAAAGAAGGATGCTAGCATTTCTCGAGCACTTACTGGTGCCTAAATCTGTTCTAAATCTTTTCAAAGATCATCTCATGTCACCTTTACACAAGTTCTTTCGGGGAGCTTTTGTGTCAGAGTTGAGTTACTCCCAGGACCATGCCCAGCTGCCCAGCACACCTCGCTCTGAGCGTTCGGCTCTCTGTCTTTCTGAAAGTGGTCACAGCCCGCCCTGGATTGTGTCACCCCAGCCAGCTGCCCAGAACGTCCCCGTGGGGTCTATTCTACACAGAAGAGGATCCAGAGGTGGCACCGCCAAGGCAGAGCTGGGGTGTGAAAGATGGCCGTGGCAATGAGTGAGAAAGGCGGACACTAAGCCTTTATAAAGGTTTCCTTAGCTGTTCTGTTTGGAGATCAGAGCAGAGAGCGCCTCTGTGCGCTGCTTGGTTCCCGGACCATCGCCACCGCTGTCTGGCGAGACGCCTAGACCGAGAGCGCTCATGGACGGTGCTGAATGGGTGGAAAGAGAAGCCAGGCGCCTTCAGGAACCGAAGGCACTGGTTATACAAACCCCATTCCCGCACCGGAAAGGGCCCTGAAAATGCACCCCTAACCCCGCACACCACCAGTGAGGTCCGCATGTGGGCGCCTGGGGCATCGGGTGGGGCGGGGTGGGGCGGGGGGCTGAGGAAGCTGCCCCTGAGGCAGAGCCTCTGACTTGCTGCGCAGAGGGAGCTCGGACCCGGGACCGCACCGCGCACAGGACCTCGGGAGAGCAACAGTTCCCCTCCCCACACCCCCCCAACACACACACACACACACACACACACACACACACAGCGCCCTCCCGCCGAGGGGCCGGCACCCTATGAACCAGGAGGTCAAGGTTCCATTCCGGTCAGGGCACATGCCTGGGTTGCCAGCCCAACCCCCAGGGGGCGAGGGGTAACGGACCAGTGATTCTCTCTCATCACTGATGTTTCTCTCTCTCTCTCCCTCCCCTCCTCTCTGAAATCAATACAAATATATTTTAAAAAACACATTTAGGGGCGGAGGAGCCTGGGATTAGGGCTCTGCCTCATGCTCCCGGATTCCCCCCGCCCTGCTTCTGCCGACTGGTGACCTATGCTAGTTACCAAACCTCCGTTTTCTGTTGGATAAATGGGCAGCATTGTAGGGCCTCGCTCCTGAGCCTCTTTTGAAGATGCAATGAAAGAATGAGCCCCCATGCCACCAGCCAGCTGCCACCTGCTGGCTGAGCTGCTGCCTGGAGCAGGTCCTGTGCACCAGACACCGGCCCGGACGCTAAGCCATGGGATGGATCCCCCTTCAGGTGCTTGACATGCCTGGGAGTGGGACATGGGCATGTCTCCCAGGTAAAATGATAGAGGAATGTAGATGCGAGTAACAGGGGAGTGAAGGGGCTCGTCCTGGCCATCCACTGGGCCTCTTCCATCGTTCTCACCACTGGGCCATCACAAAGCCATCAGCCCTGGCCGGTTGTACACCTAAGGCTCACAGGTTCGATCCTGGTCAGGGTGAGTACAGGAGGCAACCAGTCTCCCTCTCCCCCCCTTCCCTTCCCCTTCCCTCCTTTCCTGTCTCTAAGATCAGTAAAAACATGCCCTCTGGTGAGGATTTTAAAAGTTAAAAATAATAAAATAAAAGAGGCCCTCAGCCTGGAGCAGTGCAGGCTCGGAGCAGCTGTCCTCGCCCACAGGGAGCTGCGCTGGGGAGAGCACTGACATTTCCTCCTCACTGGGGCTCCTTCAGGACGAGCCTTCATGCCTAGGCTCCTCGGGTCTGTTTGGAAGCTCACTTTCGGGGGCAAGCTTCCTAAAGGCAACCGTGGGGGGGACTTCGCACCTCACCTCCAGCTTACCCAAGACGTCATCTTACAGTTACACGCTTTTTCTCCAAATGCGAGGCCCCAGTGATTCCTGTGCCCCGCAGGGCTCTCCTCGGGCAGAGTGGCACTGCGTGTAGGGCGGACTGTGGGAGAAGGAGGGACAGGAGGGAAGCAGCCGGGACAGATGAGACTAGACGGCCAGCCCACACCCCAAACAGTGACAGAAAAAGCCTTTCACCTGCATGGGAACTGTAACTACTTAACACACAAATGCAACTGTCATCAATGTTGTCCTTTCTCAAAACTGCCACAGAACATGCTTGTAAGACAATTATCTAAACACTCAAAGCAATACTGCAGAGCTGTGTGAAGGCAGGTGGAGACATGCTCAGGCTCCAGTGCGCTGTGGCCTCCCAACGGCTCCATCTGGAAGCCTCTCAGGGCAATGCCTCCGTTGCAGGAGACACGCGTGGATTCCTTCGCAAAGGACACCCTGGGCCTGCTCACACCACCTGATGGGAATCTGTAATCTTAGGTGAAATGCGATAAGCAAATCGTGTTTCCTGGAACTGCAACGATGAACCTACTTTCTCCACGAGGAATGATTGCAGTTATTGTTCGAAAACGTTTCCCTGCTGGGCTCAGGCTGAAGGGCAGTGTCCGGCCCGCTTGGATCCTAGTGGAGGAGTTTGCTATCCCAGAGGATGGGACCGAAGTGACGTGGCAGCGTGTCCACTCACTGTCCACGCTGAATCGTGCCATCCCTCAGCCCCAGCGAGGATGCTCGGGGAAAGGTGTGCTGTTTTTCCCTTTGTTGTTCACAAACTACCAGACCTTGTTCCGGAAAACTAAGGGCCATAAAATTTCACTCAGAGATAACGAACCGACAGCTTTGTGGCCAGGGGAGTGAAGGCCTGGAGTGCAGGTGCAGAGCTGAGCTTCGATGTGCAAGGGCCGATCCTGATTTTGTCCTCAGAGGTTATGACCTTTCCTGGAGCCTGAAGGAGGCAGACAAAAATGCAGCTTCCCACCTGCTGTGATTTTAAAGTTATGTGGCTGAAACTAAATCAGTTATTTCAATCCTTCTCTCACAGTTTAAAAAAATCAAAAGTATATTATTGGTAATAAACTATGACTTCATTAAATGTTTCATATATCAGAATAAGAGAAGACTGTGTCAGCAATTGGTGAAGGTTGGCCATTCATTAATTAACACCTTTGTATGAGTACAAACTTGTTATCCTCACGTATTCAAGTTGAAAGATTACTATTAAAATATGCAATGGTATTTATGAATATTGTTTTTTTCATTATTATGACTTACATTTAATAAGTTGATTCAAAGACTTTTTAAAATCTCATTTCAAAAAAATTCTCTGGGTGAAATTTGATAATATTTTAAGAGTAAATGACTATAATAATCTTTTCAGAAGACATTAAATAATTTTGTTTTTATATAAAATCCTACTATTTTTTAAAATATATTTTATTGATTTTTACAGAGAGGAAGGGAGAGAGATAGAGAGTTAGAAACATTGATGAGAGAGAAACATCGATCAGCTGCCTCCTGCACATCTCCCACTGGGGATGTGCCCGCAACCCATGTACATGCCCTTGACCAGAATCGAACCCGGGACCCTTCAGTCCACAGGCCGATGCTCTATCCACTGAGCCAAACCGGTTTCGGCTAAAATCCTACTATTTTTTAATTTGTTTTTATTTTCTCACCTGTCTTTGTAGAAACAAAACATCCATATTAGTCTCATTGCCCTGTATCGTTCACAGGCTTTCACCAGAATGATGCTTGCTGGCCCCAGAAAAGGTGGCTCTCTCCATGGGAACCTCAATCAGAAGGAAAATGGCCAGTCAAATGAAGCACGCAAACTTCAGAGCTGTGTTTTGTAAGTTTATCACAAGTGAACAGTTCATGATAAAGGTTAAGGAAAACATAAACATGATTTTTTTTATAGTTACCTCTAATCTAATTTTCTTTCCAATAATAGAGTAAAATTACATGTTCATGTTCTCACCCTCCTAAAATAATACATTTTTTTCATACAAATGTATTTTGAAGAAAAAGGAAGTCTTCGTTTGAAAGGACTGGGCCAGGAGCAAGTGAAAAGGGGAAACAGTTTTCTCTGTGGGTCTATTTCTAGTTAGGACAAGGGCGTGAGGCTCACTGGGAGGCGAAGTGGATGAAAGGCACACAGAGAGAATATTAGGTGGTAAGATTCGAGATTCTACTTGCTTACCTAAGTAGATTATTGTTAAGTTTCAGTTTGTTACTTTGTTTTGGTGGAGCTGACAAAGTCCTTTGTGTTTGTATTTTAAATAATTGTTAGAATACCAATGGTTTTACTCCCACTGAAAATCTAAATACACGGACAATAGCCAGGAAAACATGTAAACATTGAACTTTGTTAAATTTTTTAAATGCAGTTTAATTGTCAAGTGCTCATGATTTAATGCAAAGATACAGAATTCATGAATCTAGATCCCGGGAGGCATAAATTACTTATTTTAAGCAATAAATTGTTTTTAAAATAAATGTATATTTTAAGAGAAATTAGGTTTTTAAGGCACATTTCTCCTTTAGTGAAAATAATTTAAACTATTTATGTTTATGAATGTAGCTGGTGTGAGAACATAGCTTATAAACATGCGCACATTAGTGCATTTGTGGAAAAACTCCCCAAGGTTTGGCTCAGATTGCACTGACTTCATGCCCACCTAACATCTTTTCTAAACAACCTGGAAATGTATGCACTTCTCACTCTAATTTATGCTATTCTCTTTTTTTATTAATTAAATTAACAAGATAGGCACTTAAGAAACTACTGAGTCATTTTTAATAGTAACTTAACTCTCCTTTAAAAGGAATCTGCCATCATTGAGACATTAACTCTTTCAAAATTCTGTATTCTATGTTAGACAACCCCAATGCCTCATCTATGGTAACCACAGTTCGATCCCTGTGTCAGACCCATGCTAAGCCACACAGTCACAGTTTTTATTTGAAGAATTTAAACACATTTAGGTTCATGTAAGATTAATAATTTTAATTATTATTTTATTTTAGAAATTTAATTTATATATTTGCTTTATTTGGAATAAAAAACTAAAAGAACATTTAGAACTTCTCTTGAGAATTTGTGATGACTTTGTTTCTATATTCCCATTTTTATCAAGTTTTACCAATACCATGGTTTATGAATGTATATTTGGAAACATTTGCTTACCTTTATTTTTGTTATATAACGTATATGCTATATACCATATGTACTGTTATATTTTATAGATAAAAATATCATCTATAATAAATATATATTTTATGAAGAAATAGCCTAAAAATACAGTTTGAAAGGACACGTTTAAGTGTCCACAGCATCTAATTTTACCAACTTTAAAAACATAAAGAATCTGCCCTGGTGGTGTGACTCGGCTGGCTGAGCATCTCATGCACCGAAGGCTTGCTGGTCAGGGCACATGCCCATGTGTGAGCTCGGTTCCCCTGGTACAGAAGGCAGCCTGATGGATGTGACACTCTGTGCATGGATGTTGCTCTCTTTCCCTCTCCCTTCCCCTCTCTCTAAAAATCAATAAAAATATTTTCAAAAAATATGAAAGTAATCTAAAGTGCTAACAATTCTGAAATATTGCTCTTATTTTCATTAGTTAATGTAAATGTCCAAAATTCATCAAAGCAAATATAGATTACACATTTCTAAAATGTTTAGAAATTTACCAATTTCTGTCCTATTCTAGATGATGTGCTCCCTAATTTGTAAAAGTTAGCAGTCATTGTACATAAAGTATATTACAACTTTAAAAATAGCTTGTGGGAATGTGTTCTATGAAGATGCAAAGAGATGAGTCATCTGAGAAAATGAAATTATGAAGACGTGCTTATATTAATACTAATTTTATGTGTTAATTATCAACTACTTGTGTGCTGACTATTTCACCGTTTTATCACCGAATTGGCAACCTATTATGCAGCATTGAAATACTTCATTATTCAATGGTCATGGTTTAGAAAAAAACGCAAGTTGTTGGGATTTATATTTACCCCTCCTAAATCATTAGATTATCCAGGTATAACTTGAAATATTGGGGCAAAAGTATCTAGAATCCAAGCTACATCAATTAAGTAAATAAATATCTAAATTTTAAATCTAAAATTTTAAATATACTCTAAGAAATAGCTACTAGAAATATACTAGGCAATGAATGGCAGCAATAAATAAATGTTAATACTTCTTCAGGCTTTGGGACAGAATCATTATGCCTGTGTTGCACGTGATGTAATATATTCGATTTACGCTTGTGCATGCACACACTTATATGTGTCTTTTTGCACCAAGATGTGATATACAGCCTGGGATAAATGTATTACTAAAGTACTTTGGTGCTTCCGATTATCCTTAGAATTTCACTATTCTAAGTGAAATTAGAAGGGAGGAAGGGAGGGAAAATTTTTGGTGTCTGGTTTTTTCTCTGAGTGAGGGAAAGAGAAGTTTGCTAAATTTTTATTACTGCAGCTGTAGAAAATGTTTCTAATGTTACTAATGTCCTCTCAGACTATTATGAAAATAAAAGTAGAAAATGTATGTTCAGTAGATTTTGTGCTAAAAATACTCAAAAATACCATATATTAAGGCAAAATAAGCATTTTTTTAACTTTAAATAAATTTTTATTACACAAAGGTCACATAATTGGGTATTTTTCTACTTTGTACACAATTATTCTTACTCTCCACAGAAAGGTTACTTCCTAACTTCTCCTCGGGTGATGATGGCAAATACTACAATCCTGATTTTAACAGAACAGTAGCAAAAATGCCTCAGTGATTTAAGTGGAAAGCAATACATTGGTGCATAGTTCTTGCACTTACTTATCAGGAATGAACAAATGTATTTTTATTCAAAAATGCAAAATAAATGATCTGTTGGCATGGACAACGATAGTGGTAAACAAGTGAAGCCAGTAACTGGTGGTTACAGTGATTTTCTTCAGCACCAGCCAGCCTTTCTTCCGTCATTCCTTCCACTGGCTCCTCTGCAGCTCCAGGTGAGGGGCACTGCCGTGAGCCTCCTCTCGCAGTTCTCATTAATAATAAACATCTTCTATGAAGGAGTACATCTAACCTTTTTAAAATTCCACTTGCATTTTCAAATTATTCTATTTCACAGGGTAGTGTATTCTTTAAATTTACTTACCTGTATATAAAATGATTTTTAAAATTTCTTTTTCAAAATTATTTTTCTATTTTTGAATATCAAAAATCTTCAAAGTCTGGCATGACTATTTTATGAAATGTAAAATATCACCCGTTAGATCTATCTTATTGGGAAAAATTTCACTATAAGTACAAAATGTCATAGTTAAATATACATTTGAAATCAAGCCTGCAGAATCTATACCCAATGTAAATGTTGACCTGACAACTTCTTGGTAGACTATAACTTACTCTAATAATACCTTTGCTTAGAAAATTTTGCAACCTCTAATTTTTTGTAAGTAGCTTTATCCTTCACTTGTAAGTCTTCTTATTCCATATTTTTTACCCAAAAGAGAATCAGTTAGCCTTGCTATGAAATTAATTTACCAAGATCAAATGACATTTTACTGTTTAAAACAAATTTAAAATGAATTTAACTCACATTCAAAAATATATTTGTTACAGTGATAAAATTTTTAAAAATGTACAACTAACTCTCAGAAAAATCCCCAAAGAAAAGTTCAAAGACTTGTTTGAACGTCGGCATGAGATGTGAAAATGTATGAAGTCTTGGGATGCCAGCCAAACAGAGACATGTGCGTCCTATGGAACTTCAACAGTAACTTTAATTCTCAGTATTTATTTGGAAGATGTACTTGACACTGCATGGAGAAAGTCTTCTCTTCTCCTCATCTCACTATGACATGTTCATTTAGCAAAAGAATGTTCTAAAAATAAACAGAATTAGCCTTCTCCAAATGATAGTTGGTGGCCATTCTTCTGGACCAAATAATGGGTTCTGTGACATCTCAACATTCTCCTCAATTCCAAGAGAGCTATTCTTGACAGCCTGGCAATCTCTGTGGTAATATACACATGAGGGTTTATGGTAAGCACAATATTCTCCATCCTGTTGTACATTCCGTGTTTCATTATCTCTTATGTATGGGTCTCTAGTTTACATGGTCTTTATCCACTTCTGGTTGGATATCTGATATGTTGCACACAATTGGTCAGGGTACTTTCTTTTTTATAGTCACAGTTTATAGTTTCAAAAAGTTAATTGACTCAACTCAGAGTTATTAAGGGCATTTTTAAGGCAGTGAATATGACCCTACTTCCTTTGAAAATAAATGCCATTGTCTGATCCCCTCCATTACCCAAGGAGTGGCCTCAGATGGAGACTAAGTGAACTAGAAACTGTACAAATGATAAGGTTGACCTAATGGACAATGACTTTGTTTTAGTTAAGTGGATCTACTAAAGGACTTAAAAACTTCTCTTGTGATTATCCACTTGTTACTAAAGGATATTTTTTTTAAATGATGGTGTATATTGTTACAGGAAAATGATGTGCCCAAGAAAATGTAATTTCTATGAGAAACAGATACATTAGAAGTTGAGTAAATATTTGTTGATTGATGGCAAATGTGAACTAAAAGAATTTTGGGTATGTGTAGTCTATGTGTAAGACTATGCATTGAAATGAACAGGTGAAAAGCTCTCATATGGCAGACAATGTACTTAGACTGAACTCTTAAAGTGAAGATAAAAAGAACTATAAATTTGAGCACGGTCTTGGGGGAAAATATTTAAAAGACCATTAAATTATCAATTATCCCAAGACATAGTTGAAACAAATACTAATATTATTAATAAATTAAGTTTGTTGCCAACATTTAGAATATTGAATTTTAAAAATATTTTATAAATGTTTGAAAACTCTCTTGTTGTTGTTGTTTTGTTTGTTTGTTTTTTTGAGAATTTTTACTTGTAGAGTTTATTTGAGCCAAACTGATAACATATACTGGAGGAACAAGATCTCAAACATTCCAAAGATTAACAGTTTCGCAGCTTCTTTTATGCATTTGAGATTAAGGAGGGAATGTACATGGAGGTGGGAGGAAGCAAGGCCGGGATTGGTTACAGGATAGTTGACAAGATAATGTGCTCTCTTGAGGGTTAATACCCCGTTAGAGAGGTATTGCTTCTGGTATTTCAAAGGTGTGTTAACCTAAATGCACAAAAACAATGGACAGGCTGGCTTCAAACCTTTGACTAAAGAAGTTATAGGCCTGGGGCATGACTACCCACCATGACCTGCCTACTTAGGAATTTATGATCAGATTACTCTGTGAGGTTACTTCCTATAGACCCCCCTTTTTTTGTCCACGCTGGTGTGTTTATTCCCCTTTTGTTGTTGCCTACCTTTAGTAAGGTCTTGTATAAACCATATGCTAGTTGGATTTTTCTTGCCCATAAGATTGCGCTGAGCGTACCTTGAACCCAGATTCCAGGTTCCTCCAGATACCTTTGAATTCTAGATGTACTCATGTCCCTATGCCCTCTGCTGGCAGTGGTTCAGTTTATGGATCATTTCACTCTCTAGTGTATGTCGAGCTGGATGCTACTTGTTAAACATCATACCAACTTTCTTCTTTCTTTATTGATTAAGGTATTACATATGTGTCCTCCTTTTTGCATTTTAAAACTTTATCTGTATGTCTCTAGTAAAAAATAAAAGAAAAACAAAATTGTATTGTCTTTTAAATTGATCATTAAATATTTTTTGTCTTTTGCATAAATTTCTATCTTGTCAATAATAAGTTTTGACACTAAATCATAACACATAAAATTGTTTTTATAAATATGAGTAAGATTAAACTAAAAAATTAGTTAAGAAATACACTTTGGTTGGGTGGTGAGGGCCTGAGGCAGGAGGAAGGATGGGAGCAGCTAGAAGAGGTTAATGGAGGGGGGGAGGGGGGGAAGCAGGACCTATGTAATACTTTCAACAATAAATATTTTATTAAAAAAATTTTAAAAATAAAAAGAAATACACTTTGGTAGAATAGTCTGGATATGCACAATCAAGTAGGAATATTTTATAGGCCATAGGTATATATTGTCTACTAGACATAAATTATATAATCATCCTGTTGGATAGTAATATTAAATTAGAGTATTAAAATATGCAACTTAGTTCTGGGAATACATGTCTGATTACCAGGAAAAAGTGCAAAGAATGGTTTACCTTAATTGATTTTCTTTACTTTTTGGCAATCTAAGTCAAGGTGTTGATTTGGGATAAGACAGTTTTTGTAATAAAACAATCTCACCAATTTGAAAGTTGTACTCATAATGCTTTGCAAATTCTACTAATACCAGACTTAGTACAAACTTCAGGATCAATATGGATATCTCAGGATCTAAACATTAATTAGTGGGACCACTGAACAGCTTCTTCATCTCTTGCCTATTACAGGCAAGAGGGCTTAAAGTACACCTTCTTTAGAGAATATGAGCACTGAGTCTCCCGTCTGGCAAATAGCTTTTAGAATGGTAAAGGTCAAAAGCAAGTGTCTCTTAACTTCAAAACTTGGAAAAGATGTTGAAAATCTGACTTATAGAATGAGAACCCATTATCATCTTTGATTTGGCAAACAAGATAACCATTCAGGTGGGGTTAACAACAGATAGTTGAGAGGTACCGAAATGTTACTAATTAAGTAAGCATTATAAAAGAGTAATATGTGATTCTATAAGTTAGAAGTGAATAAAGTTAGTTAAAACATTAAAGATTAGCCCCAGCTGGTTTGGCTTCAGTGGATAGAGTGTCGGCCTGCTACTGAAGGGCCCCTGGTTCGTTTCCAGTCAAGGGCACATGCCCAGGTTTTGGGCTCGATCCTCAGTGGGGGATGTGCAGGAGTGAGCTGATCAATGATTCTCTCTCATCATTGATGTTTCTATCTTTCTCTTCCTCTTCTTTCCTCTCTGAAATCAACTATATATATATAAAATAAAACATTAAAGGTTGAATTTACTTACTTTTTAGTATGTTCAAACACCAGGACTTGCTAAAAAAGTTACTTTTAACCAGGACTTGCTAAAAAAGTTACTTTTAACCTAAAGTTCTAAGAAAACCCTTAATACCAGGCACAAATATATTAGAATAAAGTAATAAGCTAAAAAAGAGAACGATACAAAATATGATGGAAAATGCACCTTCTAAATCAAGGTTTTCATCCATTTCTTGAAGGATGACGGAATTTTTACAGTTCAGCTACAAGGATTTTTGTGCCCAGTGTGGGTTTTAACCACATCATTCATCCTTTGCCTTCCTATGCCACTGTTCTAAGACCTTGACCATATGATGCTTTTCAAATGGCCAATATCTACAATGTTAGTATCTGCCAAATAGCAAATCAACCTTTATAATTAAAGTTGACAAGCTGACAAGAAAAATGAGTGTATACGTGTATATATATATGAATTTTTATGTCACATTACCGTCTGTACACTTGTTTGCTTTTTGTCAATAGCTGAAGGCTCATTTCTCTGCACCAGAAGCATGTTATATTCCAAGGTCTTCAGACAGCTCTCCTTCGCCCTAGTGCATCTGTTGATTAATTTTGGATACACTTCTTAATTAACACCCCAAAGGACATCTAGATTATCTAGCCTACAGTACATAGAAATACGTGAATCTGAAGCCTAATGACCCAGGGAGACAGTCACACTCTCTTCAAATGATGTTGTAAGAACGTTGAGTCCCTCACAAGTCCAAATCATGTCAGGCAATGCCTAGAGTAGACGTAGGCCTTTCATCAGGGCAAATACAGAGATTTGCATTAGTCTAATTCAATTTTCTTTTTGACAAGGAGAAGAGTAATAGATGCCCCTTGACAGATGAAACATGGTGCCCAATGCAGTAGTCATTGCCATTGGCCTTGATTAGTAACTGGTCCCATTTTGACCTCCAGGCAAATGAGTTAATGAATGACAGAAAAGAGTGAAGCAATTAAAACATAGGGTAAGTTGGAAACTAGTTTAATTGTACCCCAATCTGTAAAATCTAATCATAGAACCAAGAAATATGATGCTCATGGCAGCTTTTATAAGTATGTTCAAATACATTAATTCTTTATATGTGAGGATTATAATGGAATGCCTCTGACAACACAGTCTGCAAAGAATATGTGAGTTCATATCTTTAACCTTTTTTGAGGAGCAATGTTGAAAATTATTTGTTAAACCAACTGTTGCTTCTGTCACTTCTCTTTAATTTCAAGGCCATATCAAGAACATGTGAAAAAATGTCATGACTTTTCAGGCAAAAAAGTTTTTCAGTATATCAAACCCATCTAGACATCTAGTAAAAAAGACTCAAATTCAATGTTTTAACTGTAGTTTTCACTGTATTTCATTCTAGACCACTGACTTTGCATACTGAAGTTAAGGAGCATTTTTCGATGCTGAGTCATCTAATCGCTACCATTGTGCTAATTGTACTTAGCACTGAGCATCTCCACATTTAGAAAAGCATATGCCATCCTATCTGTTCCACTTACAGGGGAAAACATCTTCCTGTTGTTACTATATATTCTATTTTTACCTTTACTAACAAAATGCTGAAGCTGTTTCCTCCTCATCATTTGGATGTTTAAAACCTCTAACCTACAAAAGTCTGTTAAACAGTCTATTTTTAACACTTTGCCATGATGAAATATAAATGCATTTCATTGTATTTCTTACTCTCAAGTAAGAATGAACAGCCATGGCTTAAAGTAATAACTTCAATTTAAAATGTAAATGCCTACTTTTACAGTATCCATTCATTCAATCAGTAGGTCAGTTAGGCAGCAAATATTTATGGAGTAATATTTACTAAGTACTTTCTATGGATTGAATGCTGTGCCTATAAAGTATTATCCCTACAATATAAATATAATAGCTCCCAAAATAGTTCCAAATCCTCCTTCCTTGCATACATACCCTTGCAATTTAATGTTGCCACACTTCCCACAAGATGGTGGAGTCTATTTCTCCACCCCTTAAATCTGGAGTTGACTGTGTGACTGACTTTGGCCAATGGGCCGTTTGAAAACATGAAGCAAGCAGCCCTGAAAGCACTTTCACATTGGTACTTGGACATAGAAAGCCTGAAGCACCAAAGTTTGCATGAAGACAGAGGAAAGAATCAAAATGAAGAGACTAAGATGTCAATCACCCTGTTTTATTAATGAAGTTACATTAATATTTAAAACATTCATACTATGACTATTATCAAAACACTGGAATTATTAATAAACAACATTAATAGGCATACTAGTGTTTGCTAATCCAAATTTCAAGCTGCCTTCCAAGTTATCACCTATGAAGTATTGACTTATGCCCCCATATTACCACCACAAGTCATTTTAAAAATATTTTTGGTAATGTCATATTTATTGCATAATCTATGTAAGGAAGTCTGTTGCATTATTAAAGCTACTGGTTTCAACAGAAATTTTATTATCCAAATTTGTCATCCATCTAAATGGTTATGCATCTTCAAAATAGTAAATGCATTAATCAAAGGATGTGTTATCTTTCGATATATTCAAAATAATGTGTTATGCCCTAACCAGTTTGGCTCAGTGGATAGAGCGTTGGCCTGCGGACTGAAGGGTCCCAGGTTTGATTCCGGTCAAGGGCATGTACCTTGGTTGCAAGCACAACCCCAGTAGGGAGTGTGCAGGAGGCAGCTGATCAATGTTTCTATCTCTCTCTCCCTCTCGCTTCCTCCCTGAAAAATAAAAATATATACATATATTTTTAAAAACTTCTTTGATGTTTAAAAACATCATATGTGGAGTACAAAAGAAAATTACAGAGTGGGAGATACATATAATAGCAAAGATCTCATTTCTGAAATACATAAAGAACTTCTATGATACAAAAAGAAAAAACCTAAGGAGCCAGTAGAAATGGGTAGGAGACTTGAAGAGGCAGAAAATGACCACAAAATAAGGTAACCAATAAATATTAGCAGTCAGAAAAATAATTAAACCATTATGAGACACTACTAGAGACCTGCCAAAGTTGCTAAGATGAAAAATGCTGAAATATTAAAATAAGATTAGAAAATATATGTTTTATCTCAATATGTAAAGAGCTTGGAATTCATTACTCTCATTCTTACAACAAGAAATAGGTGGGGGGCCATGCGGGACTGAAAACAACAACTTTTCTTGGACCCATCAGAGAAGTGAGTTTGAAAGGGGCACTGATACCACAAATGTGTTGAGTCAGATGCATTCAGGAACATAAAGTACCCAAGATTAGCTTACCTGCAGCAGAAGCTGCAGAATGATTTATAATGAGTAGAAATACTTAAATAGTTATTTTAACTAAATGTTAGAGGCTGAATTCAGACTAGAATAATAGTCATAGAAGAACTCTTACGCTTTTACCAATTTTCCCTCTAGCAACCCTATTAGGGCCTTACCATCTAAGACAGCTCCCTGATGACCCTGGCTGGGGAGGGAAGCGGAGCCTTTGTAAAAACTCTCTGACTCTTCTCCTGACAAAGGCCAGGTCCTGTGGAGAAGGACCTCCCCGGAAGACAATTCTATATGAAGAGGAATCTGCCCCACTCCGTCTTGATGTTGTATCTGCTAAGGAGCTACAAGTCATTGGGGGGGGGGGTTCTAATAGTAGGTGGAGTAGAAAATTAAATAATTCTGAAAGCCACCTGTACACTAGGGAACTGAGACTTTATTAAAATGTTAGAGATCTCCCTCCCCTACGCACCCAACTGCACCACCAAGTCCTTAGTAATAACAGTAAAATATAGCTGAAATAGTTTTGAGATTAAGACTTTCTCTGAGAAGTAGTATAAAGCAAGATACAAAACCAAGAGGAAGGACAAAATAAACCCACCAGAGGATTTGAACACTCTGGTATAATTACAACAAGCAAGCACACTCACTTCATAGCTGAATTAAAATAAATCTTAACACTAAAGGCTTATAACGTCAGTATCTATTACCTAATACATGACCATCTTTCAACAAAAAATTACAGAAAGCATGTCAAAGGGGAAGGTCCACATAATCTGAAGAGACAAAGCAATCCCCACAACAAACTCAGATATAATGAAGATGTTGGAATTATTAGGCAGGCAATTATAGTAACTATTTTTTATTACATTTAGGTTCAAAACACAAATAGTCTGAAGTATGTGACTCTTTGGTTGTGTTTCTGAATAACATTAGCACATGAGAAATCCTGGGACCTCAATTGTGCCCCATCCCCAGAACATCCACCCCACTGCATAGCAGCAGCCTTGTCTCCTCATTGGTCACTGAGATCTCCATAGCTCCCATCTCTGCCACCGTGGCCAATTGGGCAGACACTGCACAAGTTGTGTAAGGAGACTCTCCGACACCCACAGCTGGGCTAGCATGTCCTCTGATACTTAGGAGCCTTTTGGGCAGTGGGAGGTTTTTGATGAGCACATCAGGCCCAAATTTCTCACACTTGCAGTAGATCCATTCACAAATATGTCACTTCATTGTCAATCCATTAAGTTTGCTCATTTCAAATATCTGACCATCCAGCCAGTTTTTGACTTAGGATCTGTATTTCAGCCCTCTCCTTATAATATAAGGTAAACAAAAGTTCTGTCCATAGGAAGGATTCTCGTTCTGCACCTTTTCACATATGAATGGGGACATAACCCCCCTAAACCTTCTTTCCAGTTATGCTAGTCACACATAACTCAGGTTAGTATTTTTCCTTCTTACTCAGACAGTCAAAGGAAACTCTTGATGAATCTATGAGTGTGCCTTGGAAGGGAATGGCAAGGAGTCAAGATTGGACACAATCGGAATATGACCCAGTGGCTCATGCATTCTTTATGTTCTTTGATGATTGGCTCCGGCCTTGTTCCTTGTGTAACATTTTGTCCACTTGATGACTGTGTGCCTCTTGGAGATGCCAGGTCTTATGTCAACATGAATCATGTTCTTGATAGACACCATGGTTGGTATGGCCAATAGAGTCCCATCAGGACATAGTCACAAACCAAGAACCATTTCTTAGAAGGAGGCTAGTTACACCAGGACTTGGCAAAGTCTCCACATAGCATCCAGCTCTGCCACACAGGCTTGTAATCTAATGAAGTTGCAGACAAAGTAATTAAAGCTGCATGAGTTCAGCATGAATGGACTTGGAGATTTCAGGTGATTCTTACTCTCTTCTGGCAACTTAAGCTAGGGGACATTTTATTCAAGGACTTTCACAGGGAAGTGTTTCAGCACCAAAACACCGAAACTGATCAGAGGGTAAAGATCACTCCCTTATCAAAGACCACGCCCCCATTTTCAAATACGATTGCCCCTAAATAACAGCAGCCTTCTCATTGAAAGTTATACTTGAGCAGAATAAAATTTAATTTTGGTTCATTTGCAAACTGTGGTCTAATTTCAAATTCTTTCAAAAATAAAGGCCAATGAGTTGCTCATGAAAGATAAGAGTAAAGATTGTTTTTAACATTCTAAAAATAAAAGGAATCAATTCCAGGTGTCAAATCTGTAATAAAGTATGCTGATTTCACTGCTGGGGAGAGTGTCTAACAAGATTGTTAAAGAGTCCTATGCCCCCAAAAGCCTAAGACTCATTGATCTGACGAATATTAGTAAATTTTCAACACATTTTAAGCAACTGCATCTGCCACAGCTTCTCACCTCACAGCCTTTTATTATTTTTAAATATATTTTTGAATGTTTATATGTTGCTCTTATTTCATTTATAAATATGGTTAACTTGTTTTAAATTTAAAAAAAAACTTTACGACAAAGAAAATTTTACTACTTAAATTATGCATTAAAGAGACAAATGAAAAGTGATATCAAAAGTTCAGATTGATCAAAAGGACATCTTTTGTGTATCTTTTACTTGGAACAAGTTTAGGCATTTCTCATATGCCAGTTACATGGATATTTTTTCTAGATAATAGTCATCGTTAAGTATAGTCACAACAAAATACTTTAGAACATTCAAGAATTGAACACAGATTTCATTGTGTTAACTACAATTCTGAGTTGATGGTGTTTCACAGCAATGCACTAAGTTGAAGCTGAAATGAGATTTGGCTTGGCCTGCAGTTAGCCAGTCCCAGAAGCAGAGCTGCTGCTATGTGCTGTGGGGTGGTTTTCTTGGGGCTGCACCCCAATGACTGGTGCAGGGTCCAGTCAACACTGTTGCTGATGAGGACAGTGAGAGTTGCTGGGCTTCGGAAGACAGTAGGTTTGTATTTATGTTGAATAAATACAAGGTTGTGAGGACTTTTTGGTAATGGACTGTCTGCCTTGAATTTGCACTTAATCCCTAACGATTCTCAGAGTATCCTCATTCAGGGATCTTATGAGGGTTATCTATTTCTGGGTGATTCATTAAAGAAATATAGACAAGCAGACCCTCCCCCCACCACCACCACCCAGGCTGGGGCACCCTTGAAATCCTCCACCTTTGAATGGCTCTTTATTCTCATCCATTGATATTCTCGGACTATATCTTCCCATCACTCAGATACTGGAGAGCCTGTAACTGGATGCAGTGGCACTTTCTAACAGCCTGAATGCGTCATTATACTTGCTGTGCCCTGGTTCTGTTCACTGTGCCGAAACGGAACTGCCCCACAGCTTGAAAAATTCTCTCCCACGCATCCCATCTTAGTGTATGATATGCAGCCTTGGCTGCCATCAAATATTAAACCATGTTTTCTGTCAATTTTGATATAAAGAAACAAGAGGCCTCATGTAATTTGGAGTTTTCCTGGTGTCTAATTTCAATCTAATGTACTGTTGGGAAACTAAGCTTAGGAAATCCATATGGCTGGTCCATTTGGGGACTGGGTCTGCTATCTTCAGCCTGTGACAATTTCTGGTTTCTGTTCCTTGTTCAGGAATGATAACAGTGTGATTTGCAGGTATAACTAACAAATGAGATCAATTAAAGTGTCTAAAAGTGACACCTGTCTGAGTATAGGGTTGCACTCCGTGACCCCCGCAGCTTCGCTTCCTGCCACCCCTGCCGTCTGCGAGCCCTCTCCACATGCAAAGTAACAATGGAGGGCTGTTTCCAAATGGGCACCAGCCCAGAAGGCAGCCTTATCCTGTGGTCTGGCTACATGATGATTATCGCTGCCTGGAAGCAGTAGGTGTATTTTTCAATCCCATTTACACAAGCGATCCCTGTGTTTCATAGCGTTCATTAATATATCTTCTTGAATTGCCCAATTTGTTACAAATTTGTACTGTCAGCTGCCTTTGTGATTGAATTGAATTAGTAATGAAATAGAAGCTACCTTTCATGTGTGCGCATTATTGAATACTTTGATTATTAGAAGACAAACTTGATACTTTGAAAAGCTCATAGGTCATGGAGAAGGGGAAAAGGGTTACTTTTGAGAAGAGTAGCAATTGGATAAAATACTCCAAAATGTTTGTATTTCTTCAACAAAATGTTTGTAAAAATAATAATGGCTAGTTGTCCAAACCCTATGACCATAAAACTTTATATTAAGTGCAATGTAGAAATTACAAAGGCTCAAGTATCCTATATAATGAAAGCATAATATGCAAATCTACCCAACAGCAGAACAACTGGTCACTATGACGGGCACTGACCACCAGGGGGCAGATGATCAATGCAGGAGCTGCCCCCTAGTGGTCAGTGCACTCAGCCAGAAGCTGGCAAGCCCAGCAATGGCAGGAGCCTCTCCTGCCTCTGCTGCGGGCAGGGGGGGGGGGCAGTAAAAAGTGAGGGGTCCCAGACTGTGAGAGCCCAGAACTGTGAGAGGGATGTCTGACTGCCAGCTTAGGCCCAATCCCTGGAGAGATCAGGCCTAAGCCAGCAGATGGACATCCCCTGAGGGGTCCCAGGCTGCAAGAGGGCACAGGCTGGGTTGAGGGATCCCCCCCACACCAATACACAAATCTCAAGTAGTTTTATAATTAGGTTTGATTACAATTGAAATGTTGAGTTGAACTTTGTAAATATGCCTTTCACTTAGTTTCCTTTCACTTAGTTTCCTATTTTGGGGCAGCATAAGCTAGATTATATAGTGAAAGGTGAAAATGTTACATCTCTGAAGTTACAAACTGTCTTTATAAAATAAATTGATATAATTAGTATTCTTGAAACTATAGCTTAATGGAATTCTCCAAAGCTAGTCAGAGTCTCCAAACCAGAATACACTAGAGAGATTAGAGAGATTTTGCCTACTAAAGCATTTCCAATTCTCTTTCTCAAATAGCTGAGTCTCTCATAAGTACGATGGCCAATATACCAGTATGTCTGGGATGGTCCATTGTTAATGCCTGTCACCCACACATATTTTTAAATATACACCATTCATCCCTACAAATAGGTCTGAACAATTAATCTTACAGACATCCAACTTGTAAGTCTAAAAAATAACACTGTAAAAGTTAGTTACATTTTATTTAGGCAAAATAATATCACAGTTATAAAAATGTAATTAAAAGCACTCATCCAAATAAGCCGCAGTTAGACACAAGTGACTGAGTTTTTCTAGAAGACAGCCAGAGCACCTCAGCTGTGCAGATGCTGGGCATGATATAATTCTTATGTGTTAATGTTCAATCGGTTCAGTCCTTTAAAATAGTTACACAGAATTGTCATTTAATTATCACCAATCACCACATACAGAACTATGCTATATCTTATTCTGCAGCAAAAAATACAATACATTGGGAGGAAATCTAATTATACCTTATCTCATACCATTTCTCTGCAAGCAGTAGGATTCAAACCACAAAATCAAAGCTACTCTAATCATTTCTAGCATGAAGAATGGAATCAACAAAGTTTATATCACAAGGAGAGAAAATGCTTCCACATTTACATTTTTGAAAACACAGGCCACTGATGTTATTCACTAAGAAGACAGCCATATACAGGTAGGAAAATGTGGTCATCCCGGGGCATTATTATCTACTGAAAATCTTATTATATCTATATCTATATCTATATCTACATAGATTGATAGGGATATATACGATATAGATATATGTCTGCATATAAGACATAGATATATTGTGTGTTGGACTAGATAAAATCTGAAAAAAGTGATATAACTCAATCTCTTTTAATCAATCTTAGAAACTTAGATAGATAGATTAATTTACCCAAGGTCATAGAGAAAGATAATTTTGGAATTAGGTTTCTATTTCTTCCTTCCCTCCGGCCCTCTCTTCCTTCTGTTCTTTTTTTTTTTTTTTTGACTAGTTTTATTAGGCATCCCACGACCCTGATGCTGCTTTCCAAGAGAGGAAGGTGCCCAGGCTGCCTCATGTTTGTGTGGCCTGATCAAGTTCTCATCAGAGTTGTCCATTGTATATCTGAAGAATGTAGAAATGTTTGAGATACCATTACAGCTGGTAAGTATTTGCTATCGATAAAGGTCTTGCTACCATGCATTGATGCATCTACATCCCTGACTCCAGGAAGAATTCACATGGTCTGAAAAGATTAATTTTTCAGTGAGGAGAGCAGTGACCTATTTAAGTAACTAAGAAATATCAAATAGGTTGAGATAATTTCATATATTTGGTAGAACATTCATTCAATGGTACCAACATAGGCAATTTCGTAAAGAACTTTTTCAGGAATAATAGATTTTAAAGGGTAGAAAAACTTGGAGAATAACTGGAAACTACTGTAAGTGAGGTGAGCTTTTCTCCAACAAGTAGAAAATGATGCTGAGAAAGATAATGATGAAAGCATATCACCGAGGACTCTGAACGCTGAGTTCTTTAATGTAACAGATCAACCTGCTTCAAGTTCCTAATAAAGAGAGACTTGATCAGCATATCTTTGAGGTATTTGATCCATAAAGTTATAATAGAATAATTAAGTCTGTCTTGGAGTATAGTTAAATATGGGATAAGTAAACTGTAAATTATATTTTCTAGAAGTGTAAATGTTATATGAGATTACACACCAAAAAATTAATTCCAGCCAACCAACCAGAAGATTCCTGTTTTGTCTCAATCACTCATGCATGCCCAGCAGACCTAAAAACTAGCTTGTAGTAATCTCAGACATAGCATTCAGTTTAGAATTTAATAAGATAGGTCTGCTCATTCATTCAGCCAACATGGCAGTCCAAGCTTGCAGGCACCGTTCCACCCCGAATGGACCTGTGAACTCATGCACATCCTACACCTTCTACCAAAGTAAAAGAGAAGTCAAAGTAGAGACTTTGGAAGGAACCAAGATGGCAGCATAGGTAAACGCCTGTACTAGCTGCCTCCCACAATCACATCAAAATTACAACTAAAATAGAGAACAACTGTCATCCAGAATCATGCAAAAGCTGGATGAGTGGAAGTACTACAACTAGAGAGGTAATGAAGAAAGTGCATTGAGATTGGCAGGAAGTGCAGAGGCGCAGAACGGGCTGGTCCAGCACCCAAGTGTGCCGCTTTTTTAATTGGGAGAGAGATCGCCTCTGCGGAGGCCACCTGGAGGAGTGAGGGGTCCCAGCCCCACACCAGACCCCCATCCCAGGGTCCAAGTGGGGGGAAATGTCCTTATAGGCAGTAAGAACTATGGACTGAAAAAAACAGTGCGGATTGGGGCTGAGTGACACACAGGCTGCTGGAGACCCAGTTGTTCCTCTTAAAAGGCCGGCACCATGAACTGAACTTACCAGCTCCCACTTGCTTTGAGCTCCAGTGCTGGGAAAGGCTCTGGGGGACCCACACACATACAGGGAGAAACTGGACTGTCTGGCATAGGGGCAGGAACTTGGGGCTGCTTTCTTCCAGATGGAGGTGCTCACAGTGGTCATTGTTCCCGTGCTGGAACCTCCCTGGTGCAGGGCTGACTGGAAGCCATTTCTGTTTGCTCCGCCCAGGAGATTCCCTGAGACCCAGCTCCAGCCAATTTACAACTCCACCCAAGCTGTGCTCAGTGGTTTTGCATATGAATGGCCTGTCCTTTCTCAGCCTAAAACCTGTCAAACAAGCTGCAGCTGAGTCAGGGAGCCCCAAAGATATCAATAAAAGCCGCAAGGCCGGCACCAGCACCAGCACCAGCCTGCCTTGCTTCACAGCTGGACCTTTTTTGGGCACTTCCAAACTCTATACAAAGAGGAGGAATCTGCAGATCTCTCTATAGCTTCTGCTGGGTGGCTCCAGGCAGTGGCTGACTTTGTACCTCCCTGGAGACCCAAGAGCCAGTGTACCCAGTGGTCAGTATCAGACCATACCAGATTACAACTCTACACATCCATAAGTGACACACTCAAGGGACAGACTCAGTGAGCACCAAAGCCCCACTGAAGCAAGTCCTGCCCCATAAAGATTTCTCCTGCACAGCAACTCTCCCACTGTAGTCACAGCTGGTCCTCATAGCCAATTGGCCTGGAGGTCAATTCCTCCCAGTGACACCAATAGCAATCAAGGCTCAACTACAACAAGTCTGTGCACACAGCCCACACAGGGTGCACCAAGAGTGTCCACCTCAGGTGATTGGGGAGGCTGAGCCACTGGGCCCTATAGGACACCTAGTACACAAGGCCACTCTACCAACTCAAGGAGGATAGCAGCTCTACCCAATACATAGAAACAAACACAGGGAAGCAGCCAAAATGCAGAGACAAAGAAACATGTCACAAATGAAAGAAATGGAAGAAAGCAAACTACTGGCTATAGAGTTCAAAATCATAGTTATAAGGTTACTCAAGAATCTTCTAGAAACCTCTGAGGAACTTAGTGAGACCTTCAAGGATCTTAGTGAGAATGCCAAAAAAAAAAAAAATGGAAAAGGACCAGTCAGAAATTAAGCATACACTGACTGAAATAAAGAATAATATACAGGGACTCAACAGTAGACTAGAGGATTTCGAGAATCAAGTCAACGATTTGAAATACAAGGAAGCAAAAAACACCCAACCAGAAGAGCAAAAAGAAAAAAGAATCCAAAAATATGAAGATAGTGAAAGGAGCCTCTGGGACAACGTCAAGTGTACCAACATTCGCTTTATAAGGGTGCCAGAAAAAGAGAGAGAGAGAGAAAGATATTGAAAACCTATTTGAAGAAAAAATGACAGAAAACTCCCCCTACCTGGTGAAAGAAATAGACCTACAAGTCCAGGAAGCACAGAGAACCCCAAAGAGGAATCCAAAGAGGACCACACCAAGACACATCATAATTAAAATGCCAAGGGCAAAAGACAAAGAGAGAATCTTAAAAGCAGCAAGAGAAAAACAGTTACCTACAAGGGAGTGCCCATACAACTGTCAGCTGATTTATCAACAGAAACTATGCAGGCCAGAAGGAAGGGTCAAGAAATATTCAAAGTGATGAATAGCAAGAACCTACAACCAAGATTACTCTACCCAGCAAAGCTATCATTTAGAATTGAAGGTCAGATAAAGAGCTTCACAGACAAGGAAAAGCTAAAGGAGTTCATCACCACCAAACCAGTATTACATGAAATGATGAAGGGTATTCTCTAAGAAGAGGAAGAAGAAGAAAAAGGTAAAGATAAAAAATTATAAACAGCAAAGTGACAACAAATACATATCTATCAACAAGTGAATCAAAATCAAATGAATAAAAAATCTGATGAACAGAATAAACTGGTGAATGAAATAGAATCAGGTGCATGGAAATGGAATAGACTGATGATTCTCAGAGGGAAGGGGATGTGGGGGTGTGTGGGAAGAGATTAGACAAAGATCTTATATGCATGTATGCAGTACCTATGGACACAGACAATAGGGTAGTGAGGGCCAGAGGTGGGGTGAGAACTGGGTGGAGGGGAGCTATGGGGGGAAAAAAGAGGGACATCTGTAATAATCTCAACAATAAAGATTTAAAAAACAAAACAAAACAAAGTAGAGACTTTGCTTAATACCTTTTTTCTCTTCAACTCTTTTTTAAAAAATATATTTTTATTTATTTCAGAGAGGAATGGAGAGAGATAGAAACATCAATAATAAGAGAGAATCATTGATTGGCTGCCTCCTGCATGTCCTCTACTGGGGAGGATTGAGCTCGCAACCTTGGCCAGAATTGAACCTGGGACCCTTTAGTCCGCAGGCCAATGCTCTATCCACTGTGCCAAACCAGCTAGGGCACCTCTTCAACTCTTGACAACTCCAAGCTTCACTTATAATTCTATATAATAAAAGGGTAATATGTAAATCTACTGAACGGTGGAATGACCAGTCACTATGACATGCACTGACCATCAGGGGGCAGACGCTCAACGTAGGAGCTGCCCCCTGGTGGTCATTGTGCTTCCACTGGAGGAGCGCCACTCAGCCAGAAGCCAGCTTATGGTTGGCCAGTGCATCGGCGGTGGCGGGACCCTCTCCCACCTTGGTGGCAGCACTAAGGATGTCTGACTAACGGCTTAGGCCTGCTCCCCCATGATGGAGCCATTAGTCTGACATCCCCTGAGGGCTCCTGGGCTGCCAGAGGGATGTCTGACTTCCAGCTTAGGCCTGATCCCCCAAGGAGCGGGCATAAACCGGTGGGTGGACAGCCACCGAGGGGTCCCAAACTGCGAGGGGGCACAGGCCAGGCTGAGGGACCCCTCCCCCCTGAGTGCATAAATTTTCATGCACCAGGCCTCTAGTAATAGTAATAATAATAATACAGTAGCCCCTTGCTTTCTGTGGTTTCAGTTATCTTTGGTCGACTGTGGTCCAAAATTATTAAATGGATAATTCCAGAAATAAACTATTTATAAGTTCTAAATTGTGGACATTCTGAGTAGCAGGGTGCTGTCCTGCTCCATCCTACCTGGGATGTGAATCTCCCCCTTGTTGAGTGCCCACATTACAGATGACCCCACCCATTAGCCACTCAGTAGCGGTCTGGCTGCAGATGGACTGTCCAGTGCTGCATGCTGGTGTTCAAGTCACCTTGTTGTACTTGGTGATGGCCCCACAGCGTGAGAGTGGTGAAGCTGACATTGACAGAGAAGCTGTAAAGTGCTTCCTTGAAGTAAAAAGGTCAAAGTTCTCAACTTAAAAACAATTAATAAAATTATATCTTGAGTTTGCTAAGATCTACAGTAAGACAGGATCTTCTATGCATGAAGTTGTGAAGAAGAAATTCACGCTAGTTTTGCTGTCACACCTCAAGCTGCCAAAGTTGTGGCCATAGTACATGGCAAGTATTTAATTAAGAAGGAAAAAAAAAACACGTTAGATTTGTGGGTGAACAAACAAAAAATGTATTCCAATGGGCCTGCAATATGTTGTGCCAGAAAGCATTGAGCCCACCCAAAGACCTCAGCCAGGGATACTCTGCAACTTTCACCGCAAGGATGGGGTGGACACACAAATTGAGGAATAGGTTCGGTCTGAAAATATAAAAAAAATATTGGAAGGAGAAGGAAGAGAGAGAGGTCGCATTCATATCATTTTAATCCTAGTACATTGTTATAATGGTCCTATTTTATTATTAGTCCGTATTGTTATTATCTTACTGTACTTAATTTATAACTTAAACTTTATCATAAGTATATATGAGCAAAAACATGTATACAGGATTTGGTACTATCTGTGGTTTAAGTCACTCACAGTAGCTCTTGGAATGTACCCCCCAGATATGGGGCTGACGGGTATAATAATAACTCATCATAGTCATGAACAAAACAAAATTTATCATTTTTTTTCTTTTCCCAGTGGACTAGCAATTAGGACTTGACATGAGTTGGTGATGATTATTAAAGAGTAAGAACTAGTGTTGTAAAGGAATCCTCGTGTGGGCCCCCGGCAGGGGTCAGTGAGAGCGGCCGCACTGGGGAAATGACTCTTTCCTCCGTGAGTCTTTCTGAATTCAGGTGATTAATGTTGTGTGTTCTTCTACTCGGGCACTGCTTTTAAAGCAGTGTTTACCTGCACCTTGTAATCAGCTTGCCTCAGCAACCCCTTATTACCCTCGATAACAGTGTGGCTGCAATTTAGACCTGAAAGAAATAGGTGTTGGATGAGCCTTCTGAAGTTTAAAGCTACTCTGTAACCCTGTTTTCTCCATTTGTAATTTACTTCCAAGAACAAGGATTTGCATTTCAGTTGGCTTACTCCTGTTCCTGTGTCACACAGGTAAAGTGGCCACAGTACACACTCAGGCTCTCCCACATTTCAGTTGCATTTGAGCCCCTGTAGAAATGGCAACAGACACAATTCAAACCCAAAGTGAGACGATTCCTTTCAGAAAAGAGACATGAGTGCAGTTTGCACTGCTATTTTAAAGTGGCATAAAACAGCGCTGTGCCATAGGAGTTTCAGGACCCCCGCGCTGAAGAATGAGGGAAAGGGGAGCTCCTGGCAGCGGCATCTCAAGGAGGCCGGGAAAGATAAGGTTCCCTGGAGCGGCTTCACGTTATCTGTGGCTGTGAACCTTCCAGTGGTAACATATTCTACTGAAAGACCACGTTAAGCCAAAGTAAGAGCACAGAGTAAAAACAGTGACAATATTACGACAAATTATTGTTTTTGGTGATTTTTTATAAAGATCTTAATTAAATGCATCCGTATTCCCCTCATTCTATTACTGAGATCAGTTCTTTCTTTCTTGATTGAGGTATAAATGACACATAATAAGTTCATCCACATTGTGCACAACTGGATGGATGTGGAGTTCCTGGCAACCATGTAAGCACCAGGACAGTTGAGAGAGAGCTGCTCCATTGCCGCTGAGGGGCTTCCGCGTGGCCCTCAATCCTCTCCCCTCCCTGACAAGCCCAGGCCACCACTGATCTGTTTGCTGTCACTATGCTTTTGCCTTTTCTAGAATTTTATATCAATGGGTTACATAGTATTGTGACGGTCCAGCCAACCCTAACCCCTAGAGATAAACTATATTAGATGTTGGGTCTTTGAGGTGTGCGTAGGTTATGACTTGGAGCCCACTGAACGCCTAGCCCTACTACCAGGTGAGGACACAGCCAGAGGCTGGCAGTCTGCCACGCTGAAGGGTGCCTTCACCAGAACTCAAGCACACTGGCACCCTGACCTTGGACTTGCAGCCTGCAGAATTGTAAGAAATACACCTAAAATGCTGTGTCATTATAGCAGTCCAAACAGACTAAGACAAGTAAGTGGTCTTAGTTCGATGGATTTCACTTGCACATTATTCTTGAGATCCATCTATGTTGTTGTATGAATACTTTATTATTTTTTAAATTACCGAGTAGTAAATCATCTGTTGATGAACATTTTGAGTTACAAGGGATTAATGTGAATATTGCTATCAGAGACATTTGTGTAAACAAACTTGTGTAGAAGTGTGTTGCTTTCATTTGCCTTGAAGTAGGATGGCTGGGTCAAAAGGCACGATTATGTTTAACTTCCTACAGTACTGTTAAACTGACTTCTAAAGCAGTAGGACCAGGTTGCATTCCTAGTGACAATATATGTATGTTTCAGTTGTTTCACAGCTTTATGGACACATAGTCTTGTCAGTCTCTTTATTCCTTTATATAGATGCATAGTGGTATCATATTCTTGTTTAATTTGTATTTCCTTGATGACCAGAGGTGGTGAGATCCTTTCATGTGTTTACTGGCCCCCTTTACATCTTTTTGTTTTTTTGTGTGTGTGTTTTTAAAAATATTTATTTATTTATTTATTTATTTATTTATTTATTTTAGAGAGAGAGAAAGGGAGAGGGAGAGAGAGAGAGAGAGAGAGAGAGAGACATTCCTATGTGAGAGAGAAATATTGATCGGCTGCCTCCTGCATGCCTCTTACTACGGAATGAGCCTACAACTCGTGCCCTGATCTGGAATTGAACTGGTGACCTTTTGGTGCATGGGACAATGCTTAATCAACTGAGCCACACCAGCCAGGGTTCATCTTCTTTTGTAAACTGTTTAAATCTTTGGCCCATTCATTAGGTTGTTTTACTTCTTATCATTGATGTAAAGGCTGCTCGTTCTTTTGTTTGTTTGTTTGTTTGGTTGGTTGGTTGGTTTGGTTTTAGGTCAGGAAAAAAATTCAAAAGGATATTCTTTGTTGTTTTCATTTTAAAACGTTATCATCTAACAATTTAGAAAACAAAGATTTTGTATTAAATAATCCCTCCATGTATGTCAACAGTCTAGGCCTTCCTCCTGTGTCCTAGGTACTTTGACAAGAATTTGTAAAATAAATGAAAAATCATCTACTCATGTCCACTTGACTGTCCCTTGTAGATTCAGAAAAAGTAGACCCAACACTGAACTCATTATTTTCCCTTGTCAAATACAAGGCTTCTGTGGTCCTTCTTGCTAGCCACAGAAGCCACGAATGTAGGAGTCATTTCGTTCCCCACTTTCGTTTGCCACATCCAATTGGTTCCCAAGTCAACCTCCTAAATTAAGTGTAAAACCCATGCCTTCTTACCTCATCATGCCATTTCCTTAGCTAAAAATTGTATCTTCTTTGTGTTTAATGGCCTCTAGCTGCGGCATTCTCGTCTATGTCCGGAGTGCTACCAGGTAACTTTTTGTAGCAGAAAAAAAATTGAGTCAAATCATTCAACTTTTTAACATCTCCCCATAGTTACCCAGTGCCTTTAGGATCAAATCCCTTTGAGAACATACCAGCTCACCAGACTGCAGCTCCAAATAAAGCCATACTCTGCGTAACAGCTCAGCAGCTGCACCAAAAGACATGCCACACCCAGCACTTCACACTGTTTACCAACATGCCCCATCTGCCCCTTCTACCCGGAACTCTCTAGGCCCATTACCCACCCCTTTGTCCTGCAAAAGTCAGCAACTGTGATACATGCTCCAAAAGTCTTAATTGGCACATCACTCCCTGACCAAAGTGCGTCCTTCCCCTGAGGATCCTAGAGCACCTAGAATGCCCTATCATGGCACATGTCACACTTTACCACCACAGAAGGATTATTTCTCCCATGGAAAAAACAACTTGTGTGGTTTAATATAGATCCCATAGAGAAACATAAGAAACAATAGACTCAGGAGTGATGTCTTGGACAATGGTGGATTAGAGAGCTGCAAGACGCAGTCTATCTACTGAAGCAATGTTCAAACTAATATAATCAACTGTTCCTAGAACTTCTTAATTGAATAAAAGAATGTTTACAGCAACTTTGAAGAAAGAAACTGCTAAATTTCATTTCCTCACTTTTTGCTTAATGGCCTGCCATCCCCTAGTCCACAGCTTAGCAGTATCCAGAGGGACATCAACTTGCATTCCTATACAGCTTTCTGGAATGAAGGTGGAGGGGCTATGCATCTTATTTGTAAAAATTTGTGTTTGCATATTTTGACCTGTCTGGTGGTTCCCTAAGAGACTTAGAGGTTTGCCTTTTCTCCCCACTCTGGTTTCCCAAGGTGGTATGTGTGAGAAGCATTTAAGTCCATATACTACCCACCACCACTTGGGGCCAGAGATGGCAGATAGGACAAGAAGCAAATAAACCAAAGGCCTAGGAAGGAGAAACCTGAGAAGAAAGATTCTCGTGGAAATAAGGGCTTTGAAAGGCTACTGCAAACACCTGGAAAATTGGATTCAATGCCTGATCCCAGGCTTGAATGCATGCCACAGAAGACCAGCAAGAACCTCAGGATGATTTTTGAGCTCTGTGCAAGAACGAGAGAAAGGCTAAGGCAGAGTTGTCATTGGCCTGGCTAAATGTCAAAAGGTACGCAGCTCAGAGGCAATATATAGAAACTAGGAGAGCATCCATTATTTTTTCTTGGCTGCAGTCACTGAAGAAAATCTCTGATCACTGAGGTGATGAAACAGAGGTTTCAAAGATCACAAGGAATCCTGCCTCTGCAAAAATGGCTGGAAAACTTACTACTGATATTATAACCCTCAAAAAGAACAACATGAAAACCCCAGGAAGTGGGAAGAATCTGACTACCAAAGTTATTGTGCTGTAATATTCAAATGGCCAGTTGTCAACCAAAAAAGTTGTTAGATATATAAAGAGACAAGAAACTATGGCCCATTAACAAGACAAGAAAAGAAAAAAAACACAAACTGACAAACTGACAGAAACTGTCCTTGAGGAAGCCAAGCTGGATTTACTAGAAAAATACTTTTTATACCAATTGTTTTAGATGTGATCAAAGAGCTAGAGAAAACCATGGAAAAAGAAAAGAAAAGAAAAGAAAGAAAGAAAGAAAGAAAGAAAGAAAGAAAGAAAGAAAGAAAGAAAGAAAGAAAGAAAGAATAATGACATTTGAACAAAGAGAAAATATCAGGGGAATAGAAAGAAGAAAAAGAAACCAATAGGAAAAGGTTGAAAAGTCATAGAGCTGAAAAGCTAAATAGCTGAAATAAAAAATAACTATGTTTTGTGCCAGGTGGGTACAAGCAATAATGGGGGAACACTTTGTAAAGTATATGATTATCTAACCACTATGCTGTGCACCTGAAACTAATGCAAAATAACATTGAATGTAAGCTGTAACTGAAAAATAAAAATTTAAAAATTCACTAGAGAGTTTCAACAGCATATTTGAACAAGCAGAAAAAGAATCAATAAACTTAAAGATAGGACATTTGAAATTACTGTGTCTGACAAGCAGAAAGAATATGAAAAAAAATAGAGTCTAAGGAACCTATAAGACATCATCAAGTGTACTGATGGGACTTCCAGAAGTAGAAGAGAAAGAGAGAAAGGGATAAAAGAGATATTAAATAAATAATGGCTAAAAAATTCACAATTTTTATGAAAGATATGAATCCACAAATTCCAATAGCTGAAAGGACTCCAAATAAGATAAACTCAAAAAAGATCTAAACTTAATACATTGTAGTAAAACCATTGAAAGACAAAGACAAAGAGATAATTTTGAAAACAGCAGGTGAGAAGGAGCTGGTCAGTTACCATGGGAGTCTCAATAAAGTTAACAGCCAGCATAGAACCATCCGAAATTATGAAGGCCAAAAGGCAGTGGGGTGACATATATGAAGTGTTGTAAGAAGCAAACTGTCAACAAATAATTCACTATCCAGTAAAACCATTCTTTAAAATGAAGGAGAAATTAAGCTAGCCCTAGACAAACAAAAGCTGAGGGAGTTTGTTACTGGTAGGCCCACCCTGCAAGAAATGCAAAAGGGGGTCTTTCAGAATAAAATAAAGGATGCTTGATAATAACTCAAAGCCATACAAAGAAATAAAGAACACTAGTAAAGGTAATTACATGGGTAAATATAACAGCTAGTATTGTTGTACTTTGAATTTATGACTTCAGTTTTTGTTTTCATATGGTTTAAAAGACAAATCATAAAAAGTGTATCACTCTATGTTAATGATCACATGGTATATAAATATATAATTTGTAGAAACAACAACACAAATAGAGAGGGAGAACTGTGTAGAAGCAGAGTTTTGCATGCTATTGAAGCTAGGATGGTGTCAATTTAAAGTAGATTATTGTAAATTTAAGGTATTAATTGTAATCCCCAGATTAAGCACTAACAAAATAACATAAAATACACTTTGAGGAGGGAAACATAAACTAAAAGTAATCAAACACAAAAGAAGGCAGGCAGTATTATAGGAACAGAAACAAAAAGATATGACATATAAAGAACAAATAGCAAAGTGGCAGAAGGATGTTCTTCCTTATCAGTAGTCATTTTAAATATGAATGAATTAAACACACCAATTACAATGCAACCATATATCTACAGGCCATCTTTAAGAAACACATCAGAGTCAAAGATACAAAAAAGTTGAAAGTAAAAAATATACAAATGACCAAGCAGAACATGAAAAGATGCTAAATATAATTAACTAGAGGCCCAACGTACAAATTTTCATGCAAGAATAGGCCTTCCTTCCCTGGCTGCTGGCACCGGTTTACCTCTGTCACCCAGGACCTGGGCCTTCACTCTGGCCACCACCTCCCACCTTCACTCTGGGGCCGGGCACCACCTCCTGCCTTTGCTCCAGGGCCAGGTGCTGCCATCTTTGTCATGTTAATTTGCATATTCCCTCCTTATTGGCTGTGGGCACTGCCATCTTTGTCGTGAACTGATGGTCAATTTGCATATTCCATCTTTATTAGATAGGATTATTAGGAAAATGCAAATCAGAGCTATAATGGGATACATATTTACACCCACTAGGATGGCTTATAAAATTTTTTAATGGAATACAATAAGTGTCAGCAAAGATGTAGAGAAATTGTAACAGTTGTACATGACTGATGAGAATGTAAAATGGTGAAGCCATTGTGGAAAGCAGTTTCATTATTCCTCAAAATGTAAAATATAGAATTGCTAGATTACAAAGTAATTCCATTTCCAGATATATACCCAAAAGATTTGAAATATGTGTCCAAACAAAAAAAAGAAACAGCATTATTCACCATAGCCAAAATGTTGATACAACCTAAATGTCCATTGGTGAGTAGATAAATAAACAAATTATGGTACAATGAAATGTTATTCAGCCATCAGTATATCAAGTCAAGTTGATATACTGATACATGCTACAATGTAGATGAATTTCAACAATATTATGTTAAGTAAAAGGAGCCAGACTCAAAATATATGTGTTTGATCCTATTATATGGATGGAATTTCTAGAATAGGTAAATCCATAGAAAGAGAAACCATGCTGGTGTTTTTCAGGGCCATGGGCTAGAGGGGAATTGGAAGTGACTGCCTAATGGGAGTTTTCTTTTGGGGTGCATGCTTCAAAATAATTCTATTTTATCTAAATTTTGTTTGAATAATAAGATAAGCAATTTGAAAAAAATAGTTTAAGTTGTGCATATGAATCTTTGGATAGATTTTTTAAAGAATACAAATGCCCTTTAGTACCATTTACTTCATTTCTGAAAAAAATGGTGGGACCAAAAAAAAAAATGACATACTAATTGTCTCAACAAATCAGTACTTATCTTGACCATCTTGCCTTATCTTTTTAGTATCATTAAAAAATGTTATTTTAAGAAGAGACAAGATATAATTATATTTCAGGGTAATATATTCTTAAACTTAATTATCAAGTACTTGGTTTTCTACAAAAAGTAATAACACTGGTGAAACTAAAAAGTGGTGGGTTAAATAGACTACTTTTCCCTAAATAAAAACATACCCGTGAAACCTTTAAGTATTTTTTCTTACTTAGGAGCTATTACTATTTGTTTGGTGTACCCACCACTTTTCACACTGGTAAAATTGTTATTACTTTTAAAATAAATGTTAGAATGGCTGCACCAGCTCAAACAGTATTATACAAGATAATAATCCAGAGTCATATTATTTAGGGAGACATGAAACCCAGTGAGAAAAGGCATTGCTTACATTATTCCAGAGAGAAACAAGTGAGGAGTAATTCAATTAAAGCTAAGATAAAATTTTTAATGTTGTATCATAACTGATAAGTTCTTGGATATTTGACTTCAGGAGATGGCTGGAATCTGGTTGTCAGTCTGTGGGGAAGCATGGGACCTAGCTGGAAAGTCTGTTAGGAGGACATTCCGAGATAAGGGAAGAGTGCTGAAGGTGGCCCACCCTGTTGATTGGAATTCAAAATTAGGGGAGTGCAGAAGGCGGCACCCCTAATTATTCTTTGACTTTTCCAAACAAGTCTGTGCATGTGCAGACCCCTGGTGTTTGCTGGAATCCTTATGCTTAATCTTTGGGTGTCCTTGCTTAAAGCACACTGCAAACACATGTGTCCTCCCAATAGCACTTACCCTACTGATTGTATCTAAAAGATAAACTTTATCTCAAAATGCTGTTACAATAAAAGCCTAACAAGGCAGGCGATTGAGGCTGTCTGGTTCCTTTAGCCAGGCAGTCCCTTAGCTCTCTCTTTCACAGCAAAGTTTGTGTTGGAGTAATCATTCATCTGTTGCTCAGGGTCTGCATCAGTCAAGGTCAATAGTACCTAGCTTCTCTTCTTTTCTTCTCAGACTCTATGTTGGCTTCATCCCATTTACATGTGGTGGCTACTGATAGCACCAGACTCACACCATCTTCATTATTAGAACACAAACCAGCAATAAAAGCATGGCTTTCCTGTCAGTCCATTCAAGTTCAGGATTCTATACAATTGGACCAAATTGGATCAAGGGCCTACCCCTGTACCCCTATGAAGACTAAGAGAGTTTAGCAAAGCACAAAGTACATATTAGAGCTGGATGCAGAGATTTATTGAGAGTTGGGGAGCATACGGTCTTCTGTCAGAGCATTAGGGTTCAGTGGACAGAGGAAGGATAAAGATATGCTAGGAATAGGGGAGGTATCCATGCAAGAATAACCCTAAAATGAGAAATAAGATGGCAACTCCCTAAACAAAGAATTACATTTTTGGGGGGTTCCTCTGTCTTGGAAAGGTTAGTAAGGATTTAGGGATTTGAGTGTCCTGGGTAGGAAGTGTAGGTAGTACATCCTGAAGCTTTCAAAGAGTGAAAATGAGCAAGACCCCAGTTTAGCTGATTAGAAGCAAGGCTAGGTCTGCTAGCGGAGATTGTGACTCAGCCTGAAGCAGGAGATGAGAGGGTTTTTGTTGTTGTTGTTATTGTTTAGCTATCCCCAAGAAACTATGTGTGCAATGGAAACTAATGAAAGCTGGAGGACAGATATATTAGTCTGAGTAAAGATTCAAAGTGTCAGAAGTCTGCAGGAAAGATGGGTCAATTTTATAGATTGAAGTGGCATAGGAATTCTCAGCAGGTATATCATGCTCTGCAAAACTGAAGCCTGAAATGTATCCTTCATATTTGTGGTAGGCAGAATCCAAAAACGTGTTCAGGCCCTAACCTGGGATGCGTTCATTACCTTATATGACAAAAGGAACTTTGTAGATCTGATTAGGAACTTTGAGATGTAGTCATTACTTTTGTCTTCTTGATGTGCAAATGCAGTCCTGGTGGCACTTTCTTCTTTCACTTTCATCAGAAGTCCTTTCAAGTCATTGCTACTTCCTGCCAATAATAGCGTGTAATATGCATATCTTAAGTTATTCACATTTCTTCTACCAATTTTCACTCCTCTTTCCTCTAAGTCTAGCCCAGTTTTTCATATATGTTCTGTGTATACATTAAACACAAAGAAGACGAAATTTATGAGTACAGAAGAAATACACAACTTTAACATAGACAACGAAGACATTAAAATTGTTAAAAACTTTGCTTACTTTGGTTATGTCATTAATTAAAACCCATACTGCAGCCAAGAAATCAAGAGAAGCCTGACATTCCAAAGGGCAGCAAAGGACAAATTAGGGAAGAGCACCAAGAGCAAAGATGTGTCATTAGAGACTAATACCCTCATATTTCCAGGTGGACAATGAAAAAGTCTGATAAGAAAAAAAAAGATTCATTTGAAATACAATATTGGAGGGGAGACTAAAAAAATGAACAAGTGGGCCCTAGAATAAATGAAGGCTGAAACATCACTGAAGGTGAAAATGACAAAACTGAAACTTTCCTTCTTGGGGCACAGCATGAGAAGGAGGGTTCTTTGGAAAAGACAATATGCTGGGTGAAACAGAAGGGAGGAGGAAAAGGGAAAGTCCAAGTGTGAGATGGATGGGCTCCATAAAAAAGCCACAGGCGTGAGTCTCCGGGGATGAGCAGGGCTGCTGAGAAGAGGGCGTGTGCACATCACTCATTTGTAGGGTCGTCAGGAGTCAGGAGTCGGAGCCCACTCCAGGGCATGTCACACACACACACTTGGAGATGCGAAGATTATCTTGGATTAGCCAGGTGGGCCCCATCCAATTACATGGACACTTAAAAGTAAAGAACCTTTCCTGGCTGTGCTCAGAGAATTAGAGAGAGAGAATGAAGGAGAGAGAGAGAGAGAGAAGCATGAAAAGAATTCAGGCACCTTTGCTGGCTTTGAAGATAGAGGAACAGGCTATGAGCCAAGAAATGTAGGTGGGTTCTAGAACCTGGAAAAGTTAAGCAGTGAGTTTCCCCTAAATCCTCCAGAATGGAGCCAATCCTGCTAACACCTAGATTTTAGCACTGTGAGACTTATTAAACAAAACTGTAAGATAGTAAATCTATTTTGTCATTATCATTTTATGTTTGTGGTCATTTGTTGTGGCAGCAATAAAAAACTATTACAATTGTTTTCAGTTAATTATATACATATAAATTTATATTAAAGTTATATAAATTTACATAATTATTACATTATGTGAATTAATTATTACAGAATAAATTATATGTGTATTAATACAATAAGTAGGAGACCTTGGAATAGTTACCCACTGAAATCATTCCCTCTGGATGTTGAATCCCCTGACTTTCCTCATAGGAACTCTTATGGATATTCTCAAAATAGTAACATCAAGGGAAACAGAAATTTGTTCCAGCGAGAAACAGGAAGTTCAGAAAACAAAATATTGGACCAGCACAAGAAGGGAATCAATGGAAAGGAGACTCTGCCAATGTCCATGCTAGATCCTACCCAATGCATTACCTCATTTAATGCTCCTCTAAACATGCAAGCATCTTGTATTATTCCAATTTTGCTACTGAAAAAAGCAGAGACTATTTTGCCCAATGTTACAAGTCAGCAAATAATAGTCAAGCTTCAAACCAGATTTTTGTTTCCAAATTCTTGCCAATTCTACTCTATTACAGCTGCCCTCCGAGGAAAGTCAGAAATGATGTAATTGTGGCTAAATTTGATGAAGCAAGGAGTCAGCATAAAGTGAGACAAGCCTTTTCTAGTGCCTTAGAAATGTCCTCTTCTTCCATCAATACATCGATTATATCCTCAGCGCCCCATATCCTCAGCGCCAGCCCAAGCACTGAAAAAAAGTGACTAAGAGAAATCAAGGCCTGGCTTGTGTCATCCAGAGGATCATAGCTATTTTCTGAGGCAAGAGAGGAAGGAAGTTGAAGAATATAATTAAACACTAAATTATACAGAGCCAGGAGTTTCTAGATGGAAGCACCAGTGGCATCTGGGGATGTCAGGAAAGCCTGCACTCAGAGGGAAGGATTTGGATTGATGAACAGTGGGGCTGAGTACCCGTGGTGCCCTCACTTCGTGCCTACCCTCACATCTGATGAGTACCAGGCACTGGCTGGGTACAGAAAGGCACTGACCTATTCTCAGGCACTCATAACCAACTTTGTGTTGGGATGTGGTATGTGCACATCAAAAAATTTAGAAAGAAATTGGGGAAGAGAGAGTACTATCAAACCTGATATAGTGTTATCGGATGGAGTCTGAACCTGGGGCAGGTCTTGCGAGGGCCTGCTGGTAGTGTGTGGGTTTTTGTATGAAAGATTTCACAAAACGAGTCCAAGTGATTTGGGAAGTATGTTTATTAAAGCTGGGGACAGTGAAACAAAGGAAGGACTTAATGTAGAAGCAACAGGAGAGAGAGTCTTAGAGACAGGTTCAGGGGTTAGCCTGGGTTGAGCTGCTGCTGCCCACTGCCCCCTGGTTGCAAGTCTGTGGGGTACCTTGGAGTTTTGGAAAGTCATGCCTGTGGAGGAAGGGAAAGGTTTTGGCATGCTCCCACAGTGAGAGAGCTCTGTGGATCCTTTGTCTTGAAGCTTTTTATCTCTCTTTGGCCAGCGGAATTATAGGGGAGGTCTCTGGAGAGGGTCTTAATGGAATATTTATTAGCTTTTCAGGTAAGTCCTTCAGTATGTCAAGTCATCAAAATGTGTGTGCAAAGGGGTCAGGGCATTTTTCTGAAAATATATATATATATATTCAGAGTGTTCTAGTGTACACTCTAGTGTATTCCTATCTAATAATAAACAAACATGGTAATTGACCGTACCTTTGCTACTCCTCCCATTGGCTAATCAGTGAGATATGCAAATTAACTGCCAACCAAGATGGCGGCCTGCAGCCAGGCAGCTGAAGCAAGCAGGAGGCTTGCTTGCTCCAGTGATGGAGGAAGCCAAGGTTCCCCACCTGCCGCGGCCCGGCTCTGAGCTCCAAAAACAACAAAGTTTTAATTATAGAAGCTAAACAAACCCCAGATACCTGCTTTCAGCAGGTCCGTGGCCTCAGAGCTGGAGCGAGCAGGAGCCCGGCTCTCAGCTCCAGTGACGGCAACAAAGTTTCAATTATAGAAGGTAAATAAATCCCAGAATAAAAAAAAGAAAGAAAAAAAGGAGAGGCTGGGAGCTTCAGTCGCCAGCCAGCCTGAAAACGGCCCTCAGTCCCTCACCCAGACTGGTCAGGCACCCCAGTGGGGACCCCCATCCTAAAGGGGGTGTGGCCAGCCTGAAAACAGCCATCAGCCCCTCATCCAGGCTGGCCAGGCACCCCAGTGGGGACCCCAACCCTGAAGGGGCTGTGGCCAGCTACAAACAGCCATCAGCCCCTCACCCAGGCTGACCAGGCACCCCAGCAGGACCCCCACCCTGATCCGGGACACCCTTCAGGGCAAACCAGCCGGCCCCCACCTGTGCACCAGGCCTCTATCCTATATAGTAAAAGGGTAATATGCAAACTGACCCTAACAGCAGAAAGACTGGGAATGACTGGTCACTGTGACACACACTGACCACCAGGGGGCAGACGCTCAATGCAGGAGCTGCCCTCTGGTGGTCAGTGTGCTCCCACATGGGGGAGCTCTGCTCAACCACAAGCCAGGCTGATGGCTGCCAGTACAGCGGTGGTGGTGGGAGCCTCTCCCGCCTCCTCAGCAGCACTAAGGATGTCTGACTGCAGCTTAGGCCTGCTCCCCGCTGGCAAGTGGACATCCCCCGAGGGCTGCCTGGCTGCCAGAGGGATGTCTGATTGCCAGCTTAGGCCCAATCCCCCGGGGAGCAGGCCTAAGCCAGCAGGTGGTCATCCCCCGAGGGGTCCCAGACTGCGAGAGAGCACAGGCCGGGCTAAGAGACACCCCCCCGAGTGCACAAATTTTTGTGCACCAGGCCTCTAGTGTGTGTATATATATAATTTTATTGGTTTTTTTACAGAGAGGAAGGGAGAGGGATAGAGAGTTAGAAACATCGATGAGAGAGAAACATCGATCAGCTGCCTCCTGCACACCCCCTACTGGGGATATGCCAGCAACCAAGGTACATGCCCTTGACTGGAATCGAACCTGGGACCCTTTAGTCCGCAGGCCAATGCTCTATCCACTGAGCCAAACAGGTTAGGGCTGGTTAGTTTTGTTTTTAAAGAACATTTTGAAGAGGAATGACAGAGACCGAGGCCAGTCTGCCTCAGGATGGAATGGAATGTGTAAACCATTTTCTCCTAAGTGTCCTTGGTTAGGGAAGACAAAATCTTTTGATTTATTAGCTGGCTGCAATTTGCTCAAATTGTTTGACCTTGTCTAATCATTTTGTCTGTTTCTCTTATTCCACTTGTCAAGCAATTGCCCTAGCTTCTTACTATCCTGCCTCAGTAGGACTGATTCATTCGACTCAATATTATGCCATGGTGTGTTGTTTGTTTTTTAGTAAATTTGAACTACCTACAGTAGTTCAAACTTCGGTAGTTCCATTGTGTTGTTTGAAAGGCACTGTCTTAGCACTTTGAGTGTGAGCTGAACCCCAGAGGAGGTCACTTCTGTGATTCAGATGCAGAAGGACTGGATATTAGCAGAATTGGAGGAAATTGACTAGTGAGTATGTCATGCCAATTTCACTACAATATCTGAAGAATAATTCTTTGATAAAGTAAAATTTATTTTGAATTTATTCATTTATAAATTCCTTGTATAAACATTCAGACACATATACACATTGCATTCTACTCACCTAACGTGTACTGGGTATTTTTTGATTTCTGATTTGAGAGCACTTTAGAAAGTCGTCTTTTCATGCCTTGTGGCCCTGGAATGAGTTCTTTTCATGTCGATCTCTCTCTAATTCTCTGAGCACAGCCAGGAAAGGTTCTTTACTTTTAAGTGTCCATGTAATTGGATGGGGCCCACCTGGCTAATCCAAGATAATCTTCGCATCTCCAAGTGTGTGTGTGTGACATGCCCTTGAGTGGGCTCCTGACAAATGAGTGATGTCCACATGCCCTCTTCTCAGCAGCCCTGCTCAGCCCCAGAGACTCATGCCTGTGGCTTTTTCATGGAGCCCATCCATCTCACACTTGGACTTTCCCTTTTCCTCCTCCCTTCTGTTTCACCCAGCATATTGTCTTTTCCAAAGAACCCTCCTTCTCATGATGTGCCCCAAGAAGGAAAGTTTCAGTTTTGTCATTTTCGCCTCCGGCGAGGTTTCAGCCTTAATTTGCTCTAGCTCTCTCATTCACCTTCCTGGCAGCTCACAGTATCTGTAGAGCTCTCCCACCACACCATATTTTAAGTGAATTTTTTTGTCTGTCTTTTGAATGAAGTATTTAATTCTATGTTCCCCCAGGGGAACTGACCTTGTTTCTCTGGTAGTTAACTTTCTTTTCTACGTAGCATTAGAATCTTACATCTTTTGCCCTCACTCTCTTGGGAGAATTTCACTGAAATACAGGTCTAGCTCATCATCCCTTTCTTTCCTTTTCTCTTTAACACCCTGCAGAAAACCTGTTGCCAGAAAGCTTTGCCTGCTCTCCGAGCTGCCTTCCACACTAACTCGCAGGCACCAGCCCAGCTCACAGGCCTAACCATGGGAGGTCAGTGGTGTGTTGTGTTCCCCGTGGGCACACATTCTATTAAGCCAGTTCTCTGGAAAGCCTACTTTACAGAATTCACAAAATCAGTCACAACTTAAATACTTTACCAGCAGCCAAAGCCAGAAGGCGTTAACAACAATCTTTGAAATGTGTTTGGGTAGAGGGTTGGTACAGAAAAGAATTTAAAAAAAAAACTGAAATATTTTGAAAGTGTTTATGTTTGCTATTACAAGTCTTTTTCTTCAAGGTAACTGCTTTATATATGGTTGAAACTCTAAAATTATGCCAATTGAAATGTAAAATAGTCAGAATTGTCTACCCCATTCTAATTTGAGTAAAGCTTGTTACAATCGCTTTTACCTGTGACTGATTATCGCTGTGTAGTCACTATGGCCCACGTGATCTGGACTAAACCGCAGCAGCGCAGGTCTCCTCTCCTGAATGTACACTCGCATGATTCCCCTGGGCTGGCGTCTGCTCCTTTGGCTCCTCCCACCCCCAGTCAGGAGATGGCGTCTGCTCCAAACACATAACATTATCAACTCGAAGGGCTGCAATTGATTGAATATTTTGACAAATATACCTCTCTAATTCCTGAAGCCATATGGGTGTGCAGCATGCCATATGGAATACAGTACTCTGCTTCATGAAATGATCCAAAAGCATTTTTTTATTAGTGGTTATTCTCTTGAACTGAAAACTGATTAGATTGTGAATATTCCATCACTGAGGACAGCCAACTAGCCAACTGTGTGTTCTTAGCAGCATCTTTAGTGTGGAAGGGTATTGCTGAAGTGGAAGTCCTTGAGAGTGATCACTACATTTTTAAATTTTTCAGGAAAATGGCTACTTCTATTAGGACTCTTTTTGCAGAAAGCAACAGAAAACTTCAATTACTGGCTCAACGGTGAGGAAAATGGTGTTACCGTGGACAGCAAGAAGCCCAGCCCCACGGAGGAAGGGCTGGCGGGCCAGAGGCTCGGTGGGTCGCGGAGAGCAGCATCTCTCCGTCTCGTTCTGTCCTTCTGCCTCTCTGCTCCGTGGAACCTCCAGCTGGCTGCCCTCAGGGCCACGAAATGGCTGCATCGACCTGGACATGACTTTCACATGCCAGTGTCCAGTGGGAGCCGATAAATACTCTCCTTCTTAGCATCTCCTTTGTTAGAAGAGGTCTTTTCTCACAACTCATTCTGTTATGTCACAGGCAAGTTCCAACACTGAGCACGTGCGAGGGAAATGGGGTTTCGGGAACTGATTTGATGAAGCTGTGGCTGGAGGGAAAGACAGAGACCCCGAATCAAGGTGCTTCTCTCTTAGAAAGGGAGGCAGAGGGGCCTAGACAGAAAGCTCTGCCACCTACAAGATTTGCTGCTCTTATACTTTTCATATTTAGAATTGATTTGGTCAGACCACCTCCACCAAAACAACTAGTTAAATTCTTTTCCCTGGAGTGAATAAGTAGAATCACAGCCAAAGACCATCAGAAAACTGTTTAATTGAAACCTGAAGCAGTTTAGTCTTGGGTATTTGTTGAAATTGACTTTTCAAGGACTATAATGCCTACTTTTTAGAGAACATTTTACTGAAAATAAAAGATATGTAGGATTGATTTTCTCCTTCATTACCAATGGCTATAGGAGTGTTTACAGATTACAGAGTTACTAATCTGTAATCTGTAATTCTTTTTCCATCTGTAAAACAGCATACTTTTTGAACATATGTAAAATATTGATGAAGATGGAAAGGTAAGGTGAAGGGCATGTCAGCACTCCGAGCTGGGCAGACCGGGTACCAGACCGCCCATGTGGCTGAAGACAGGAACTTCTAGTCCCTCTAACAGAATTCTGATTTTTTTTTAACATTTGGGACATTTTTTAAACATTTAACATAATGGCCTGGGTCTGGGAACCCTAATATCTGCACAGGTTCACCCTCTGACTCACTGGGCACTAACAACTTTGCTATTTGGGACTCAGAGTTCAGTCCACAAGGTGGGGGTGGGGCGTGGGAGTGGCACTCAGTGATTTCTAAACTCCAGTTCAACTCTATAATTCTGTGACCCTCATTTGAGTTAAAATAAATTGAATCTCCCAAAAGGTCAAATGGAAGCAAATCAGGGTGCCCACCAAAGCTCAAAGCCAAGATAATTACTGATTTTAATACTTTGACTATAATGTCTATGCAAATATGAATATAAGTCCAATTTTCAGTAAAGTGCACTTGGATTTGATAGAGTCCAATCTAGAATGGATTTATCAGGCCCTTCTTTGCTGAAATGTTCAAAAGTTGTTGTTTTTTGTGTGTTGTTTTGTGTGTGTGTGTGTGTGTGTGTTTTAGTTAATTTCTTTGTTATAGACATTATCTGACCTTATTCTTGGTTACAAAGTATTCACTGGTAAGAAGTCTAGGTTTTAGCGGTAAATATATATATATGCATAAAAGCAAGCCTTCAGAGGTTAGCTTTCCTTGTCTAAGACTGAATTAAACTTCAACCTCCAAATCTGAAGTAACAAACAGAATGTTTTATGTCAGTGTGTGTGGATGAGAAGGAGGCTGCACTGTTTACAACCTATTTATATATGTCATCTGCTCTCTTTTTTTGTTCAGAATTCATTTTGATTCATCTCATATCATGTACAGAAATTCTTTTATCCCATTAACACCTTTTCTTTCAGAAATCTGTAAATGAGCATAATTAAGAAACATTTTCAAGCACTGGTTTCTGAAATATTCATTATTAACCTGCTGGCTACACTTGTCCCTTTTTAGATTTATATAATTAACTAAGTATCTCTCTTTTAATACATAATCTTTGAAATGCAGTATTAATGTTATTCAGGTTTTGACTTGTCCATTTCTTCCTTCTGCATTTAAAGGAGATGATTCTGTTCATCAGAATCTCTCTCACCTTTTAATTTCCTAGGCGAGTTGGAGTGATTAAGGACAGTAAGAAGTTGTGCCATTTTTCTATTTAGCTAGAAAAGAACATGACAATACACTTAGAAAAACGTGAGGAGAAGTGTGTATTAAATACCATCGTTTCAGAGTAGAATCATATAGGACGCATAGTCCAGGGGTAGTTCCAGGTACTCATGGGGACAAGTTAGTGCCAGGCCCAAATAATCTAAGACTGCTGACTTTTTTTTGAGTATTTATTTATTTTTATTGAATTTATTGGGTGAGATTGGTTAAAAAAATATATAGGTTTCAGGTATACCATTTTATAATACACTAGAGGCCCAGTGCACGGGATTCTTGCACTGGTGGGGGGGTGTGGCCTGCGGGGATCGGCCTGCTATGGGAGCAGCTGCTCATCCCAGTCAGCTGAGCAGCGCTCCCACTGTGAGAGTGCACTGACCACCAGGGGGGAAGCTCCTGTGTTGAGCATCTGCCCCCTGCTGGTCAGTGTGCGTCATAGCGACTGATCGACCGGTCATCCTGGTCGTTCCACCTTTCAGTCACTGGGCTTTTATTATATAGGACTAGAGGCCCAGTGCATGGATTCATGCACTGGTGGGGTCCCTCAGCCTGGCCTCTGCCCTCTGGCCTTATGGGACCCCTCGGGGGATGTCAGACTGCCAGTTTTGGCCCGATCCCTGCAAGCCAACATCTCCCGAGGGATATAGTAGTGCAAGAAGTGGCAGGCGGCCGGGAAGGAGCACAAGCCCAGGCCAGGTGCTGCACCGGTCCTGCTGCGCTTGCCACCACCGCCGCCTTTCAGTAGCCAGCCGTGAACCCAGCATCTAGTGCCCTTCAGTCAGCTGAGCGGCACTCCCATTGTGGGAGTGCACTGACCATGAGGGGCAGCTCTTGCATTGAGCGTCTGCCCCCTGGTGGTCAGTACGCATTATAGCGACCAGTCAAGCGGTCGAGTAGTCAACCATTTGCTTAGGGTTTAATACATATGGATTATCTGTATCTTGTATCGTGAATGCACTGGCCCTAATGCTGATTTTAAATAACATTTGAATTCTAATTTTGGTTGATGAGAACCATCCTCTAGTTGTTCACATATAATTTAATATAAATAATTCTTATACAATTTCCAAGTTCTAGTTTTTTTGTTATTTTTATTATTATTATTTCAGAGAGGAAAGGAGAGGGAGAGAGAGATAGAAACATCAATGATGAGAGAAAATCATTGATCGGCTGCCTCCTGCACGCTCCCCACTGGGGATCGAGCCCACAACCTGAGCATGTGCCTTTGACTGGAATCGAACCCAGGACCCTCCAGTCTGCAGGCCAATGCTCTATCCACTGAGCAAAACTAGCCAGGGCCAAGTTCTAGCTTTTTTAAATTAAAAGGCAAATGGGCCAGGGTAGTCATGGACCTGTGTGTGGCCTTGGGTGGGCCAGCAGCATCCACTGCGCTGCAGCAGTGCAGTGTCAGGATTCCTAGTGCCCAGGACCATGTCAGACTGGATAAGGTCACCAACAGAGAACCAAGAATATACTATCATTGATTTTAGTAACAAATTAGTTGCCTTTGGTACTTTTGCCTAACTGATTCAATAGTTAAAAATTAAAAGAGCAAGTCAAGACCTTGGCGCCAATCTCAAAGAGTTCCTAGTCTTTGAGTCTTTCTTAAATTACTAAATTACTACGGAAACCCATCTCATGCTTGTGTACTCTCCAAAATCCCTTAACTGGCTGGCAAAGAAAAACTAAAATTGGGAAAGGTCATGGAGATGCCCAAAGCTGCAGCTGATTTTTCTGAATAGGAGTTTCCACACATAAACAAAGCAGTGCAATTTTACACAGATTTGCCTGTTCTAGGGAATTTTGCTGCTAGATTGGGCCTGGGAGTAGTTCTCTGAGAGCAATCTAGTGATAACTAGTGGAAGTTAGCTAGATTTCTTGTTTAAAGTATCACCAAATCATACCCATGCTGAGGAAGCAGTCTTGACACTGGGTATCTGTCGTGCCTCAAAAATACTTTCAATGTTTTAAAAAAATTGTATTTTCCTGCAAATGTCTGGCTGGACTGTAGACTCTCTTCCTCATGTCAGCCACTCCTCTAACCAGTGTCCACTGAACACTCACCATGTACCAGGCACTAATGTTTCCATTGGGGAATACAAATGCGCAAAAAGTAAAGAAGGTAATATCAGATACTAAAAAGCACTAAAAAGAAAGCAGAATGTTCTGATATTGAGCAGAAAGTTACATGTGCATATGTATTTTTCGGGGGGGGGAGTGGTATATCACCTCCAATTGTATGGCTGACCCTTGGACAAGGTGACAGAGTAGATGCCATTTAAGCTCAGGCTTGAATGACAAAAATAAATATGCCACTGGAATATCTGGACCAACGTTTCCCCAAGAAAAGCAAAGAGTTGGCACAAAGGCCCAACGACTTAAAAAATAAAAATATTGGCATGTGTAAGGGCAGCAAGGAGACCATGTAGAGTTCAGGTTGTCCTTGGGGAGAAATGTTGTAGAAGATGGAAAAAGAAAGAGAGAGAGAGAGAGAGAGAGAGAGAGAGAGAGAGAGAGAGAGAGAGAGAAAGGGAGGGAGGGAGGGAGGGAGGAAGGAAGGAAGGAAGGAAGGAAGGAAGGAAGGAAGGAAGGAAGGAAGGAAGGAAGGAAGGAAGGAAGGAAGGAAAGAAAGAAAGAAAGAATCAGAGTCTAGGTCAGTGAACTTGCAAGCTCTACAACAGAGTTTGGGCATAATTTCCGCATGTGATGGTGAGCTTTAGGACGTACTAGATAAGGCAATGAGTCATATATTTAAAAACCACTTTGTCTTCACTGGGGAAAATGAGTTATAGAGGAGAAAAACCAAAAGGGGTCACTGACAGTTTGGATGGAGTACATTATTCTTGCCTATTACTGAAGCAAAGAATAATGGTGTTTTTCTGGGGTGTGTGTGACAGAAACGGGGTTGATAAGACATAGGTAAATGTGGGATATATCCTGCAGATACTTTCAAAAGGACTTGCCAATGAGTCGAATGTAGAGAAGTGGTGGGGAGAGGGGAGGATCGTGCATGGTTTGGGGGCTTTGGCTGGATAACCCGCTTGTGAGGTGGTGCAGTTAGTTGCTAGGGGGAGGCTGCGAGAGGAACACGTTGGAGAGTGAGGAAACAGGAGCTCTCCTTTCTATATATAAAGTGTGAGATGCAAATTAGACATCAGGGTAGATATTTCAAGTAGGTAGTAAATATGTGCTCTGGAGAGTTAAGTAAGAACTGAGGTGTGGAATTTTAAATTTGGAAGTTTTTGGTTTTAGAAGGAATGTACAATATGGAACTGCCTGAAATTACCTAGAACACCAAGTGTAACTGCTCAACAAACTGGGACCCATCAAGAAGGAAGACAAGCAATTAAAGGGTCCGAGGCACACTGGCCTGGGCCAGAGGAGCAAACCCAGAGGTGCCACGTCCCGGTGTGGCAGCAAGGATCGCTGTTGCCGTGTCGAGGGCAGTTGGGGTGGAGTACAGAGAACATAGACATGAATGAAATGGATTAAAGACAGAGTACGAAGTAGAACAATGAAGATAACATTCAGACAACTTTTGAGTGTGTGTATATATTTTTCTTTATTTTGTTTTTGTATTTAACTTGGAAAAGTGTCAGAAGAATGAGGTTGTGTCTGGGAGGGAAGTTTGGATTCAAGAAAGAGACTTTGTTTTCTCTTTTAAAGAGTAGACATTGTCAGAGATGTGTTTATGTGCTGATAAGAAATATTAATAATGCACCAAATTGGATAGTGCCTTTCCTTCAAAGAAAGAAAATAAAACTGCAAGAAGCCTAGAGGACAAAGGTACTGCGGTGGGTGCCAAGAGTGACTCCAACACGTCTTCCTGACAGAATCAATCTCCCAGCTGTGGCCACGTGGCCCTTCCAGGGTGCGGTTGCAGAGGACGGGAATACTCAGGAGACTGAAGGTTGTTGAGTAAGAAGAAAAGACTTTAAGACCAAGCTCTTGGGAACTTAGAGCTGGTTTCATTCATTCATTCATTCAATAAATATTGAGCATCTAATATGTGCCATTTACTCTGTAAAATACTAAGTAAAACAGACTTGATTTCTGTCCTTTTTAATACATTTCATGATATTTATGAAGTGTGGATTATGTTTTATGATATAAGTACACATATCTATGTACCCTTGCACACATACATTAAAACTATATAAAAACCTTTTATTTCATTCCCTCCCAAGAATATGTTTTTATTGATTTTCTTTCTTCCTTTCTTTTTCTTCTTTTTTTTCTTTTTAGAGAGAGAGAGGGAGAGAAACATGGATGTGAGAGAAACATTGATTGGTTGCCTCCCAAATGTGCCCCAACGAGGGATCGAACATGCAAACTTTTATGGTGTATGAGATGATGCTCCAAACAACTGAGCCACCTGGCCAGGGCTATATGGTATTTTTCAATAAAAATTCTGTAATAGTCTATGTGTCCTAAAATTTGGGGGGAAAATACATTTGCTCTAAATGCTTAGACCTAGGACTAATAATCATAGGCACTCATTACTCCAGGAATTGTTAGGGTTTCTTCTGAAAACTGGCAAATTCTTGGAAAGAGGAAGGCAAATATGAATTATACTACTTGTACTAAATCCTTGGGGTTTATTGGTAAATTTATTTCAGGGTTGCATATTAGAGAAAGAAAAACTTTGTTTCCTATGTTGAAGGTTTACCTGATTAATACATTTGACTTATGATCACCATTTGTTCACTATTTTCCAATGAACTTGCTTTGAAAATAAGTGAAGAGCAGCTCTCCTTTCTTCCCTGAAGTGTTCAGGGAGGTTGCACTCAGATGTTTCCACTGGGTCCCAGCTGAGACAGCTGATTCCCTCTGTCCCAGTGGTTGGTTTGCTGCCTTCTTGTGTCTACCAAAGTGGACAGAACAACTATGTGATGTGATCCCAAAGGCATACCTAGTTAGTTCTAGCTGATGAGAGACCAGAAATTTGTAGCAGCTCCTCCTTATCCACAGGAGCTGCATTCCAAGGCCCCCAGCAGATGTCTGAAACCAGTATCAAACCCTATATATACTATATTTTCCTATGCATACATACTTGATAAAGTTCAATTTATAAAGCATTTTCATAAATAGAAGATTCATTTTTACCTTAGATCTTTGCAAACTCAGCATACCATTTTTTTTCCTTATGAATTTGAGAACTTTCACCATTTTACTTAATGGAAGCACTTTATTGCTTCACTTTGTCATATCCGAATTGTGAGTATCACTACTCTTGGGTTTTGGGCCATCTATACTAATAAAAGGGTAATATGCTAGTTAGGGCAGACGTCCATCCAGATGTCCATTTAGACAAAGCCACAGCGGCCGCCAGGCCTGGGACTCAGGCAGCCATGGGCTCAGGCAGCCTTAAGCCCAGGCGCCTCTGAGGCCCAGGGCTCATTGCAGGCCTTGAGCTCAGGCAGCTGCAAGGCTCAGGGCTCACAGCTGCTATGAGCCCTGGAGGCTGCGAGGCCCAGGGCTCAGGCAGCCGAGAGCCCCAGAGGCTTTGAGGCTTGGGGCTCAGGCCTCACAGCTGCCATGGCCAGCAGTGGCAGCACACTAGGGTAATGGGGCGGTGCCTTTCCCTGATCAGCCCGGTTGCCTCCTGCAGAGGAAAGCCAGACTGCGGCATCAGTAGGACATCCCCTGAGGGCTCCCAGACTGTGAGAGGGGGCAGGCCAGGCTGAGTGACCCTCCCCCCACTAGTACATGAATTTTCATGTACTGGGCCTCTAGTCTATAATAATAAAAGTGTAATATGCTAATTAGACTGGACAGCTGAACAACCTTCTGGATGTCATTCTGGACGTCCTTCCGGATGAAGCTGCTGCAGCAGGGGCTGAGGCAAAGGTGGTTAGGGGTGATCAGACAGACAGGCAGAGGGGTTAGGGGCAATTAGGCAGGCAGGCAAGTGGTTAGGGGCAATTAGGCATGCAGGCAGAGTGGTTAGGGGCAATCAGGCTGGCAGGCAGAGGGGTTAGGGGTAATCAGGCAGGCAGGCAAGTGGTTAGGGGTGATCAGGCAGGCAGACAGAGTGGTTAGGAGCAATCAGCCTGGCAGGCAGAGGGGTTAGGGATGATCAGGCAGGCAAGCAGTTATGGGCATCAGGCAGGTAGGCGAGTTGTTAGGAGCAACCAGGCAGGCAGGCAGAGTGGTTAGGGGTGATCAGGCAGGCAGAGTGGTTAGGGGTGATAAGGCAAGCAGGTGAATAGTTAGGGGCAATCAGGCAGGCAGGCAGGCAGAGTGGTTAGGGGCTATCAGGCAGCAGATAGGCGAGTGGTTAGGAGCTAGCGGTCTCAGCATGCGAGAGGGATGTCGGACTTCCACTTTAAATCGGCAGTCAGACATCCCCCGAGGCATCACAGATTGTGAGAGGGTGCAGGCCGGGCTGAGGGACCCCCCACCCTGTGCAGGAATTTTGTGCACCAGGTCTCTAGTCTATATAATAAAAGCCAAAACTACTGTTATGGTGGAATGACCAGAACAACCGGTCACTATGATGTGCACTGACCACCAGTGGACAGACGCTCAATGCAGGAGCTGCCCCCTGGTGGTCAGTGTGCTCCCACAGGGGGAGCACTGCTCAGCCAGAAGACAGGCTCATGGCTAGTGAGTGCAGCGGAGGTGGCGGGAGCCTCTCCTGCCTCTACAGCAGCACTAAGGAGCAGCAAACTGAGTGGTAAGGAGCAGTGAGCAGGCAGGCTGTAAGGCGTAAGGGGTCCTGGACTGTGAGGGGGATGTCTGACTGCTGGCTTAGGCCCAATCCCCACGGGGAGTGGGCCTAAGCCAGCAGGCAGACATCCCCCGACGGATCCTGGACTGCAAGAGGGCATGAATTTTGTGCACCAGGCTTCTAGATATTACATAAAATAGGTTTTACTTGAACACCAGCGCTGTGATACCTTAGCAGCTGATCTGATAAGTGACTAAGGACAGGTAGTATATACGGTATGTCATGGTGGACAAAGGGATGACTCACATCCTGGGTGGAACAGAGTGGGAAGGCAGGAGATTATTCTCACTACTCCGAATGGTGCACAATTTAAAACTTATACATTATTTCTGGAATTTAATTTTTTCAGATCTCCATTGACTCGAGGTAACTGAAATTGCAGAAAGCAGAGCCATGGTTCAGACAAACTACAGTAAATGGATGGTTGGGTATTGCTGCAAATAAAAATGGAGCCTGAGGGAGTAAAAAGGAAAATTCTACTGCATTGCTACATTATGTACATTAAAAATCATATACCCATACACAAAATATGAAGAATTTTAAACCAGGGATATATGTATATGTAAATTATTGGCAACATTTTAGTTCTTGCCTTGGGTGAGAGATTCATACATACTCATGAATCATGTATGTTTCTTATAGCATATGACATATAGAATAATTTAAATGAAAGGGGACTTTGGACCAAAGATGATGAGAAGTAATAAGTTAAAAATAAAATTAATCTAGTTCTATGCACTAGAATTTCTAAAACTTCTATCTTAAAAGCTTGAGATGATCATGAGAATATTAAACAATATTTTAATGTCTTCCTAACTGCGATTGGGTCATTCGGTGTTATCTGAAATACAGTATACTCTGCACTCCATTTAGCATTACCTATATTGGATGTAAATATTTTAAATAACACTCTTGAACATTTATTTATTTACTTTGTTGTCAACCTCTTGTCATCTAATTCTTTTAAATGTCACAATGTGACTGAAGAAGAGTGTGTACTATGAGCTTCTTCCTCTGACTGGCTAACAGACTAGATACTAGTACATCTTAAGTCAGTGGTTTCTTTACAAGAATAATTCAAATCATTTTGTGCTGATTGAAACTGCATAATCCAATGCCTACAGCTGCTTGACTAGCTTCACATCAACTGCCCTGTATGGTGACCTTTGGGCAGCTGCATGCATGGAACTGCCCTGTCCATGAGTCTCCTTGGAAAAACTCCCCTTTCTCTCAGTTGCCATGGGTACCATATGGACTAATGCAGAACTATACTCAAGTGGGATACAATAATGTTTCCATACTGGTTATTAAAATATAAAATTCAATTACTTTTATTCCAGGTGTAAATAGCCATTCTCCCAAGCCTCCAAAAATACCTACCAATCTGACCCTCCCTCTAGACTTCCATATCTCCCCAAGATACAGCAACTAAAGAGTTAACACCTGCAACTTTGTGGCTGGTGTTCAATCTGATTGGTCTGTCTGGTCAATGTACATTTTTGGGATACATCCTTGGGCCTCTGATATCAAAACTGGGTGAGAGTGTGAGAATAGTTTATATATTAAATATTACTTTAGCTCAAATTCATTTTTATTTGTTTAAGTAAAAATAAATAGACAGAAATTGTCATATTCTCTCCCCGAAGCCTACTTATAACCTTTGAACTTACAATATCTAAGGTTTCTTTGAGATTACAAAACAAGAAATCTCCTGTGATTTTATAACCCAAAAGTGGAACTCTTCAAATTCAAAATTATAGTATTTCATATATAAAATTCCATTTTACAGACAATTTTTTTAGAAATATATATGTTCTTCCCTGCCAGTGTTGCTCAGTGGTTGAGCATCAACCCATGAACCAGGAGATCATGCTTAGATTCCCAATCAGGGCACATGTCCGGGTTGTGGGCTCAACCCTCAGTAGGAAATATATATATATATATATATATATATATATATATATAT
>NW_005871373.1:941648-965219 GCF_000147115.1 Myotis lucifugus | reverse complement strand
ACATATTACTGCTATTTTTTTCATATAAACAGAACTAAGGAAACTAAAACATGATATAGAAATCCAATCTTCACTGTTCTTATCAACTTGCTAAGAGGAGACTCAAGGTCATGTATTTAAGGGGGATTCTGAATATGTAAATGCTTTGGCAGTTGATCATATTTATACATTCAGACTTTCTATTTGGCTGGATACTCTGTGGGCATTTTTCTACTTCTGTTGAATTAATTTAGTAATGTTACTGTTTGAAATAGCCCAGGATATAGAAAAATGTCAATGATTTTCAAAAATGTCACCTTTCCTATGGCGAGAATGGCATTTTGTTTTCTTAAAAACAAAAATAAAGCATTTGTACTAAAATTTTCTCTGTGAAGGCCCCTAGGAATCTAATCTATGTGTTACCCCACTGATAGAAACTAATTGATCTTCAGGTAGGTTCACTGGCCTTACCCAAATAAGCAGAAATATGTTGGGCCATCAAAACCTCTGGGCAGTTGTTTTTTACTTGAGTATGGCAAGATGAATAAAACACTTCCAGAAGGAGCTCATTATACTTGGAACTTTCTCTTTTTAGCCAAGAGACAAAAACTGGAGTTTCTTGACGTCCATAAACTCTTCCAGTTTCTCAAAGGACTGAGGATAAGCTAATTTCAAACTCAAACCCAACACCATGTTGGTGCATCCCACTGGATTCTGGTGTTTTCAGAGAGGATTTGTAAAGAGCAGAAATGTTTCTCTCTGTGCACACACATCTTAGATTCAGAAAAGTAAAAGCCCCAGATCAAATAAAGCCCCCAGCCAACTACCCTTTAAGCGTACTAAGGACATCAAAAGCAATGTATAGTCCATACATCAAAACAAAACAGCAGTCTAATAAAATCATCAATACCTAGTGAGGTTCTGTTTTAATGAGATAACACATATACTCCACGGTGGATTACACATTCTGGAGTAAATTCACATTTTAATGTCTATTTGATGTTCATAAGCTAATGGACAAAAAGGACAAGTGCCCACCTGCTGAATAGAAGCTAGAGAAAAAAGCACACAATACTTTAAACCACAATACTAATAGGAAGTGTATTCGCCAGGTAATTTTTTGCAGTATCTCATTTAGAACTTTCAACTATCTTAAAGTATTAGACATTAATTACTTTGGCCCCGTCTTAGTAAGGTTCATAAAGACTAATTATATTGTCAGGGGTCAAACAGGAGTGGAGCAGGGATTGAAATCCGGTCTGTCTGACCAGATTTTATGCATGAAATCAGGATTCTGTTATGAAAGGCAAGATATTCATAGGCACATTCATGCTAGGCATATTACATAGTCTCTCATTTAGTCTCCACAACATTAATTCTTCTTCACATAGATGAAGTTAAAAGGTACATGTTGAAAGAACACACGTAGTCACAGAAAACGACTGCATTTGATGCTTGGTCAATTCCAGGAAGAGAGAGAAAATAGCAAAAGGCAGAAGCCAGAGCTCAGACCAGGGGCACCTGGGGTCAATGTGACATCACCCACCACAGCCCAGGAGGACACTTCTGACATATAGAAGACAAATGTTTGAGCACTTTTATGCAATGCTTCAAGCACAGGATTATTCCAGCAGGCATGAAGACTTGGGGAGCATCCAGACATCTGTGTTAAAAATGAAAAAGACACTGAGATAACAAAAGTTGACAAAAGTTTGACACAGGCCCTTCTGTCCCTCAAAGGCATTGTGATAATGGCGATTCTGTTTTCTATCAATCATTTCCTACTAATACATTTAATTGGTATTAACTCAGAAAGTATCACCCCAGACTTTCAAATAACACATGTTTTAATTATAGAAGAAAAAATGTAAAAAATAATATCTCCTAAAGTAGTCGCTTTCCTGGGAAACAATTATAATCTCACTACATGAGTTACTTTTGGATGTTGGTACACTGGTCTCATTTCTGTATAGCACAGCGATTTTCAGCTTTTTCATCTCATGGCACAGATTATTAAAATTCTGCAGCACACCAAAAATATATATTTTTTGCTGATCTGACAAAAATATGTGTAATTTTGACTCATTCACACCAGATGCTATTGTTGTGTTGGCTGTTGTCAAATTTTTATTTGACAATCTAAGGTAGAGGTCAGTGCCCCTGACTAAATTGGTATTACATGTTTTAAAGATACCTGGGACACATGGTTGAAAATCACTGCTATTAATTGTACCAGTTAGGCTGCATTTGGGTACAAGTAAGGAGAAACCCAAGTGGAGTGAGCTAAACAGCCAGAAGCTCATTTCCCTCCGTGACAAGAAGCCCAGTGGAAGGCATGTGCTGGCCTAGGTCTGGGTGACTTCAAAATGTCTGAGGGGCCAAAAGCATAGAGGCAGCTACATCTCCATTACCACATCCAAGTTCAAGGTCAAAAGGAGGAAATAGACAGGAAGATAAGAGGGTTTTGTCTCAAGAGATTTGTCTTTTTATTCAGGAAAGAAGCCTCCTCTCCTTCTACCCATCTCCTATTCCACCCCTTCCGTCCATATCCCTGTGGCCCCTAGTACCCCTCCCCTTAGGTCTCATTGATGGCACCGAGTATATGTGGATGCATGCTCCCTGGCCAGTGGTAAGGAAAACAGGGCACCTGACTGATACCCATCAGCATTCATCTCTGGGCAAGCCCAGAAGGTCAACCACCTTGACCTCAGCTGATCTCCACCTGATAAAACAGTGCCATCTGCAGGGGTGCCTGGGGTGGGTAGGCAGGCAGCTGCTGAGTAACCACTAAACCTCTGTACATGACCACAGGATTTTCAAGCAAGGAAGAGTGGTTTGATTAAAATGACTGTCTGTTTTATAACCCAAAGAGAATAGAACAACAAAAATTCATCTTAAAACATCTATATTTACCTTTATAAATAAAACAAAGACTGGGACCACACATACAGAAAGCAATTGATATAAAAATGCAATTTAGGAGTCATGATTCTATTGCCTTTAAAATTAAATTATATTATGCATATTTCAGACCAACACATTTTAATCTGTAGTTTTGAAATATGCAAAGTGCTTCTCATACTAAGAAAATGGAATGATTAATATAACTACTATATGTTCTGTGGCCTATTTCTAGTAAAACATTACTTTTCCTCCATGTCATCAGTGTTGCACCATTATTTCAAAGGCCATGAACTGTAACAATATATTTTTGAAAACAAAATCTTAGATGGCAATGACAATGTGTAAATGTACTCATTTCTAGATAATGAAATGTTAAATTCCTAAAAGGCAACTATAATTAAATAGAGGAAGGAGAAACTCTACTGGTAGATTGCATTTATTTGTTGCATACTTCAATAAGACACCATTACTTATTTAATGTTTTAAAGATTTAATTAATGTTTTATTATCCTTCTTATGAACAACATAATTGGTAATATCAGATGATAAATGTTAAGAAAAGGGGAGAATATTTCAAAGAGCCTAGGTAAAAAATGCTATTTACAACTTAATCATTTCGATTCTGTGACATTAATAATTTATCAGAAGCTGCAGCCCGGGGGCAGTTCAATAAGTGTAATTTATCTCCTGGAATCACTGCTGATGGCCAGTTAACCTAATATGTCCTGAGTGACTCAGCTCGTTAGAAGATAATTTAGTAGCTGTCCAGCAGTCGGCTCCCTTAGAAATTCCGTCATCTGCCTTCCTCCCCAGAAAGTTCCATGATAGTCACACTAGAAACGCTGAGGCTTTAGATTAAATACTAGATTCTTCCCAGGTAGCTCTTACATGAATAGTCATAGGCAGTGCCAGATGTTTCCTGATACCACACCAAGAATGCTCGATTAGGGCGAAATGTTTTTATTCGTGAACTATGCAAAAACATCTCATTCTTTCAAGACCAAAGCTGACTTGTTACTAGAGAGCCCTCAGCTGCGCTGAGTTTCATGTGGTATTTATTCTGGGCAACAATCAAAGTGTCTCTTGTAATTTAGAAAGTGGATGCATATCAGAACCAAATTTTCTTATAATACCAGATCAAAGGGTGGGGGTTACAGATTTCACCATTTCATCCCTTTGCGGTATGGCAGCGCATCCATATTAATGAGAGGCCTAAGCAGGAGCAAACAAAACAAAGCAAACAAATGAAAGAGTTTGAGATCCTAAAAAAATGCCCATTTGTAAGGTATTCATTTTGTACCTTGGTAATGGGTTAACCAGTAAGCAATTGTACTGGTAAGGAAGCTGGCCTATTTACTTTCATTTCATGGCAGAAGTAAAAATTTTAGTGAGCCATTATCAGAAAAGACATCTTAGACTAAGATAATGATCAGGCCAATCTGCCGTCAGAAATCACCCCTTGTTATTATTTCTCAGTCTTCCTAAGCGTTGGCTGCAGAGAGCAGGGCGCCCTGGCATGTGGTGGATTGTCTGGGCTGGGTTTTACCTAATAACCTGAAGAAAGCATTAACCTCCTTCAGTCCTGAGTTGACCATCTGGGCTGAGTGCCTTTTGTCTGGATGTGCTCCGGCCAAGGCAGTGACGCTCCTGCCAGCACCGCCCACACTGCACTAGTACTGGGGAAGCTCCGACGCGGCTTCCTTGGTTGGGAGTTAAAGCTAACTGGGAGGATTCTGAGTGGATTTTTTTCTTTAATCCTTGAGCAAGATCATTCACATGTGCATGTTTTTAATTTCAGAAAACTGCTACGTTTTGTTTAGAAGCAAGGGAGACCATGAATAGTTATGAAACTTCTCATTCCCTGAATGCATCCATCATTTTTCCTCCCACCACTGACCCATCCTGCTTTCAAAGTCGAGATACTAACCTGTGTACATGCTGAGCTTAAGGAAAGAGGCGGACTTTCAAATTGTGTCTCTCTTGATTTAATTGTTCACGATTTGGAACCTATGTGTTTAACAACCTTTTATCATCACGTAGTTTTAAATGCATTGTAATATTTATAACTCATGTTTTGTTTATAATTTCAAAAATCACTTCATGTTTCAAAGAAAAAAACTCATGTTACTTTTGAATTGTTCAGGAAAAATAAATAAATAGAAGAAGAAGAGAAGAATCTAGGAGAAAGGAAATGGAGGAACAGGGGACAAAAGTGTGAACTACAAACGAAAAAGGACAAGAATCGAGTCAGAGAAGGATCAATGAATTACAGCCAGCAGCGCGAGCCAAGAGCAGGGCGGCTGTCCTCAGTCTTGGCTGTGAACTTTGCAGGAGTCTGTAAAGTAAGACGGGTATATAAATGCCCACCAGGAACCAGACACGAGAAAAACACTTTTTTTTTTTAGTCCAGAAAAAGAAAGAAATGCTATGTTTAACTCGCACCGACCGGCGATACAGCGCCAACTGCGTTCAAAAGCTCATCTCTCAAATGAAAGCCGTGCCTGGACCCTGCAGATCAAACAAAGCTGTTAGGAGCTCATTATGCGCGAGCCCATCTGTGGTCCCGGGAGGTGTCTGGGAAGGGGCTCACTAGGAGGTAGAAGAGCCTTCCCTAAGGTTTCGGGGAGCAGGGCGGCAGGTAGAGAGGCGGCTTGGAAGCAGCGGCCGCAGAGGGCGTCCCTGCCAGCGTCTGGCCTCCGTGACCTGTGAATTCTGGCTTCGCTTCCCCTTTTCTCAGAGCTGCAGCAGGAACAGATCGTTCCTTACTTGTAACTGTGCTTCTGCTGTGGACACTGGCACTGAAACGTTCAAGTCTTACTTAGAACCAAGACCGTTATGACTTTCTTTCTGTCCCCTCTTTGCCTTTTGCTGTGTTTAGCGAAGAGGACTGACAAGTCCCCCCTCCAGGACTCGATCAGCACTGCTTTGTCAATACAGCAGGCAGTAATTAGTTTTTAAAAATCCATATATTTTTGCTATATCAGCATTGATGTCTGGTATTTAAAAACAGTACTCAATAATGCCACCGAGTATTAACTTTGGGGCAAATACAGCTTTTAGACAATGTTTTGAAAAGCAGCCCCTGTAAATAGAAGGTGGTGGCACCAGATGGAGCCGGGGCCTCTGACATATGGCTTGAATTAACAAGTTTCAAACTGTGAGGATCAGTTTTTCTTTCACTGAAGGCAAAACCACAAGATGCAGAAGTGAAATATGCTCGGTCCCTGACGCAGGGCTCGCCGCCGGCCTCCTGGGCTGGAATTCTCTGTTGGCAGAAAGTGAAAGTTATCAAAAGGGAGACAAGTTGTAACATGACGGAGGAATCACAGGCTGCCACGGCTACGGTTCCCCTTCCTGCCTGTTCCCGGGGCCGTGCCACACGGCCACACGGCGCCCGCTCAGACCTCACCCCTTTGGAAGTGAGTTCTGATTAATACATCCTCAAAATAAGTTGCTGTTCCTGGGTTGATAGAAAAGATATTTGAAAAGGCCAACTTGAGTCTCTGATCTCTCCTAATTGAACTTCTGTAGGATGAATCGAACAGGAAAGCTTAAAGATCCTGGGCCTGCATTACACAAATATTGTTTTATTTAATCAAAAGTGTCTTTGAAGTGTGGTACGTGTGGGCCACCTGTAGCTTTGAAATTTAAAGTCACATGAAAGCTTTGGTGAGCTGGAGAGGACAGTATGCAGCTACAATAGCTGTTGGACAAAACATCAAGAGGCAGGAAGGGCAGTTTCATATTCATGCCCCTTCTATTGCCTTTTCATTTCCCAGGGAGCTGAGCTCTGCAACGCTGCAAAGAAAAGCTTTACTGCATCCAGGCACCCAGGGCTTATTTCCGTCATTGGAAATGTGCTTGTTTGTGGTTCAGCATCGAAACTATAGTTATTCCAAGCTCTGAAGTACCAGTCAGTGTTGAGCCCCACTAACCTGATTTCCCTCCCTCTCTCTGCAGCTCCCATACGAAGAGCATCGTAGCACGCCTCTCACGGAAACCTGACGGCAGTTTCTTTTCAGAGCCTGGTCCGAGTGGCACAAATGTCCTTACAGCCAGAATGAAAGACTCCTATAAAGAAAGAATATGCTACTAGCTAGGGAGAAATGTCACTTAATATTATAATTATTGCACAGTTTGCAAAGCACTATCGTGTACACTACCACCACTTAACTTTCAGAGCCATTTCACTGGCATGGCTCAGTGGGTGAGTGTTGATCTATGAACCAGGAAGTCACAGTTCAATTCCCGGTCAGGGCACAGGCCTGGGTTGCAGGCTTGATCCCCAGTGTAGGGTTTGCAGGAGGCAGCTGATCAATGATTCAGTCTCATCATTGATGTTCCTATCTCTCTCTCTGCTCTCCCTTTCTCTCTGAAATCAATAAAAGCATACAATTAAAAAAAAAAAAAAGCCCGTAGCTCAAAAGTCTTAAATGATTTGCCTAGAGGAGCATAGCCAGCCAGTGGCAGTAGGAAGACCTGAACTTGTAACTAAAAGCTCAGGTTCTAAGCTGGTCACTCCAGGGCGGGTGCAGCCACCTTCCCTGTCCTTGGCACTCCCGGGAACAGGAAGGAGACACCTCTCAGGTGCTGTGGGAGCTTGAGGGGGGGGAGGGGGGGTACAGAGGAAATGTTTGATTGTCACTGCCGCCCCCACCCCGCCCTGTCTTGTGAGGTCAGCAGGGAAGCTGGTGGAAGGAAAGGAAGAGGAGCAGGGTGGGCAGGGCATTCTGGTCACATGAAAACTTGGAGCCTCCTGAGATCTTGCTTTATTCATCACCACTGGGCACTAGTTATGCTGAAAGTGCAGTTCCAGTCAGTGCGTTTCCCTGCCCTAAACTTCGCCTGCGGAGCACTGGGGGCAGCAGGTCCTCTGGCTTTGCTGTGTTCCGTGTGATCCTCCGGGTCCCACAGCACGTCCACGCGCTCCTCTTGATGCCAAGACCCTGTTCTTTCAGAGACACCTTCATAGATGCGCAGGGCCTGCAGCAGGTCTGGCAATGATTATTATTTTTAAACATTTGTTTCTGCCCTTATATAACTTTGTGGGCCTCGCTAGAGAAATTCCACTCACTCCTTTAGTTTAAAAAATCAGGAAAGAATCACAGAGCAGAGAGCAGTCTGAGGGAACATCTGCTTCCAACCAGTTATGTCATAAACAAGAAAGCCGAGGCCCAGAAAGCTGAAGCACCTGCAGAACGTCACACCACCACCAGGCAGCCCGGCCTCCCGCACCACCAGGCAGCCCGCCTCCCGCACCTCCAGGCAGCCCGGCTCCCGCGCGCTGCCAGGACCTTCACAGGCAAACCATTGCCCTCGACGTCATCTGCTAAAACAGCAAACAAGCACAAAGTGCAACGTTTCAGGAGTTTCGACTTCCCTCTCTCCATCCATCCCGCCGTGCTTGATCCATCTTCCAGAATGACCACCACCGGCCGGCACACATTGATTTTGTACTGGAGGCCGCCAGGGGGCAGCTCCTTCATCAGCATCTGCCCCCGGGTGGTCAGTGCATGTCATAGTGGCCGGTCATTCCGCCGTCGAGTTGATTTGTATATTAGCCTTTCATTGTATAGTATTATTCGCCCCCCTCTTTCCTCCAAGACAAGGTGAGAGTGGGTGCTGGTAAATGCTCACCCACTAGCTCTCTGAGCGGTGGGGAACACCTGACTTGGACCATTGGCAGTTTCTGCGATGGAAACCCACCCGTGGCTGATGTCCAGCTCCCGGTGGGACTGGACATGGTGGGACCGGACACGGTGGACTGGACATGGGTTAGGAAAAGACGCAGCCCCTGTAGCCTGGGCGCGAGGGCCCGCGCACTCCCGTGATCGGCGACTCCATCTGCCTCCCAAATGCTCTGGTGATGCCCCGTGTCTGGAGCGGAGATCAACACTGGCTGCTCAGTGCATATCTGCGGAACCGCCTCGCAAGCACGAGGACCGGGCCCTGGGAAGCGGTGCAGGTCCATGGCCTCCCGGCTCCCGCTGATGGGCCAGGGGACAGCCAGCACCTCTTTCCTGGAGAGGACGCTCCTGGCCCAGCTCGGCTCTCTGAGTGATGGACATTGGCCAAGTTCTGCTTTAACTTAAACTTGAAGTGCGAGAGAGCTCCCAGGGCTTTTCAGGTGAAATTTTAAATGCAGATTGAGAAAAACTGCATTATCATAATGAGACTATTCTGTTTGGGAACATTGTGATAATGACGTGATTCTTTTATTTTTTTCTTTTCTTTTTTTAACGCTTGGAATAACCTTGTTCATTCTCTCCTTTGGGATGCAGGTCAAGCACTCTGGAAGGCGTTTCCACAACCTCTCCCTCTTCACGTCTCCACTGGAAGCCACGGGCGGGCTGACAAGCTCTGGCCACGGCATTAAGCAATGGAGAGCGAGGTCTTTGTGGCAGGAGAATGCCATTCATGAGGGACAGCCAGAGTTGTATGTTTTAAGAATGAAAAAGGACATCCTAGTTCTGCTTCTGGAATTTGTGTAACTGAAACTTAAGTCAAAGCCAAATACAGGGAGCGCTTTGCTCAACCATGGATTTTGACATTTTTATCTGCAAAATACTTTCTAGGAAACACAGCCACCATGCAGAGCATGTCCAATAATTTGGGCGAATGTAAAGTTAAAATGTCCCTGAAGAAAGAAAAGGGTCATAACATGAAGAATGAAATGACTCCCTCTGTGCTAGGGACCAGAGCTGCACCTTTGAACACTGCATGCCTCCTTTAAGGACAGTGCTTGCTTAAACGCAAATGCTGGTGTTTTCTGCAGCAACTTCCAACACATGGCCAGCAAGACCCAGCAGCAAGGTAACTCTACAGATCTCACATACAAATATACACATTTTACATGTGTTTCATAGTAAATTATTAAGAACTAGAGTCACAGTGCACAAAATTTGTGCACTCGGGGGGAGGGGGGTTGGTCCCGCAGCCCGGCCTGCGTCTTCTCGCAGTCTGGGACCCCTCGGGGAATGTCCACCTGCCCACAGGGATTGAGCCTAAGCCAGTAGTCAGACACCCCTCTCCCAGTCCAGGGTTCTCGCAGTCCAGGACCCTTCGCTCCTTATAAGCCACCTGCAGTGGAGACAGGAGAGGCTCCCACCACCACCACTGCGTTCACCAGCGGTGAGCCAACTTCTGGCTGAGCAGTGTTCCCCCTGTGGGAGCACACTGACCACCAAGGGGCAGTTCCTACGTTGAGTGTCTGCCCCCTGGTGATCAGTACACATCATAGGAACCAGTCATTCCACTGTTCAGTTGATTTGCATATTAGGGTTTTATTATATAGGATGATATCAGAGTCTGTTTGGACCTTTCTCACTATAGGATTTAGTGTAATGGATAGTGAAAATCAATAAGACATGCGGCCCAAGAAGTTTCAATTCTAGAACAGGTAAATGGTCTACTGGAATTGCATACACTCAGGAATTGTAGGGAATTAATCTTTTTCAGAAATGTATACATTCAGAAATGTCATTCCATGTGATAACATTTCATTTTAAGGGGATGAATTGAGAGGAAATAATTTTAACTGTGGGAACGTCTTAGGAAATATAGAATCCTGATAGAGTCCATGACCAGCACCTGTGTGCCCACCTCCCTGGAGGCAGGGCTCAGACGCAGAACCCTTCTCTGCCCACTGCCCACAGTGAGAACTGGACATGTGTACACTGACGTGGACAAGAGCAAAGGATTTCAGTTGACTCAGGCAACTGGTTGAAAACTTACCCTGTGATTCATAGCTGTAATGACAAGGGAAGACTTCGTTTTGGAGTGATTATTGAGGGGAAACATCTATTTTTCTTTATGAACACTCTGACTTCATCTTAGAATAATGTTGACCTAAAACCAAAGAGAAAATTTTCAGTAGTTGTGTTTCTTCAAAGTCGGTCCAATTAAGTTGTCTAATTTTGGTTCCAATGGAAAATAGAATGTCCATATTTTTCCCTTTCCCTTTATTGACTATCTTGGGCAAAATCTAGAGCATGCTAGACCATTAAATGAGGGAAGTGATGGAAATACTGCACAGAAGAGACTATTTTTTTCCTATTTACATGAAACTGGCTAATAGCCAAACAGTCTGGTGTTTCACTCGAAACGTGGATTCATTTACGCATAGAGCACACGCGGATGCCTTCCCTGCGAGAGCCCGTGCCTTCCAGGCTGCTCGTCTAAGGAAGTTTATTCAAGCCTCTTCATCATCAGCCATTACAGGGTCACTAAGAGAATTGTGTAAGGCAAGAAACAGCCCAGTGATTGATCACCCTCCCTCAAAACACAATCAGTAATTCCCACCTAAAAGAGCAATGATTAGTTTAATGCACTGAATGAAAAATGTTAGAACAGTAAAAATATTTTACGTGAGTTTTAAAGTATAGATTATCATGAAACCAGAGTTTTATGCTATGTATTTAGATACGGATGCAAATCAAAAGAAACAAAAATACTTTTATTTTTCCTTTGAAAAGATTGTATTTTCCTTTGAAAAAAACCCACAAGATTTTCTTATGAAAAGTAGTAAAACTAAATTCCATATCAAGAATTTTATTGTCCTTGTAGAAAATCAAAAGGAAGGTGGGGGGGTGGGAAGAGATCAACTAAAGAACTTGTATGCATATATGCATAACCCATGGACACAGATAATAGGGGGTGAAGCCCTGGGGTGGGGGTGGGGAGGGTTTGAAAGGGTTAATGGGGGGAAGGGGATGTATGTAATACTGTTTTAAAAATAATTTTATTGTCTTTTTTTCAAATATGTGAGTCTAGAGAGCTTGAAGAAATTTTATTTAAAAATTCTGATGCATGAGTGAGGAAAATAAATATTCGACCTTTTAGGAATTTCTGCAGCTTAAGAAGCTATCTCATGAGCGACACAGGTGTCAGTAAACAGGGCAGCCCAGCATCTCTCACCCTTCTCTGCTCCCCCTGACTAATATATTCCAAAATGTTAGAAGCTCTAATCTAAGAAATTGCAAAGCAAAAAAAGTGAAGGTTAGCCCTAAAAGGAACATATTTACCCTAAAAATAGATGAGTTTTCATAACTCAGGTGAAGGTCTCTCTCTCTCTCTCTCTCTCTCTCTCTCTCTCTCTCTCTCTCTCTCTCTTTCTCCCCCCACCCCCAACCCCTCCCCAGTCTGTCTCAGGCGAGCAGTTGCATTAACAGTCAGCTCAGCACTGCATCGCTCTCTAACAACCACAGAGCTACAGAGCTACTGAATGCGGGGTGTGCTGCCATGCATTCCATACACCCTAATAGTCTAGTTCGTAAAACCCTGGCTTTTGCCAGCATCTTGCTCCTGGTGACTGGAGAGCTCTTGCTGCCCACCCCACCCCCACCCCCGACACACACACACACACACACACACACACACACACACACACCCTTTCCTTCTCCCAGCTGGTGCTCCAGCGACACAGACAAGGCGGGTCATGGAGTGCAGCCTCTGCTCCTGTCCTTCTTCCCACCCTGCTGGACAGACTGCGGGGAGGGGCCACAGGCTGGCCCTGGCCCTGGCCCTGGGAAGAACCAGAAGTGTACCCAGGGCCTGAGGCCCAAAGGCATCCCTTTAGCCCCAGGTGAGCTGACTGAGGAGCTCCGCTTTTCTTAACCTGACACATGAGTGCACAGAGTGTGCATGAAGGAGTGAGAGGTGCTGGCCCGGGACTCAACTCCCTCCTGGCTTTCAGTGACCACAGGTGACTTCCACCCTTCTGCAGTCACACAGCCATTCACTAAAAGATAATTATGCAAATGTATACTAACTAGGCTTAGTTCCCTACTGAGACTTCCCTCCCACTCCCTGCATGCTAGCATGGGTGCTGACAGTGTTTTGGAAGAGGCACTAAATAGCTGGAAGGCTTTCTGAATATATCTGTCCTGGCCTGTCAAAGCTAGAACAGCCCGGTCCATCTGGGCCTGGAAGACAATCTCCATGGTGTAAAATACGTTTCAATTCTTTCCTCGCGGAGACAACCAGCTGGTGCTGCAGCGAGACAGCCAGCTCCACTGTGCGTAGACCTCGCTCTGAGCCACTGTGGCCTGGGATGACTCCGAGGCTGCACCTTCAGGAGACAGAGCAAAAGCACTCATGAGGGGGAAGGTGCAGGGCTCGCGTCCCGCCTCGGGCTGAGGCCATGGACGGGCTAGCAGGATAGCCAAAGCTCTTGAACAACTGATAAAAATGCATTTTTCTTTCAACTTTCTGGATATTGAGCATAAGGAGGATTTGGGGGGAAAGAGACAGCTTTTCAAATAAATGCCTCACTTTTTGGGTGTCTGCTCGGCCAGAAGCCCTTCCCAGCACGTCTCTGCTGTGTGACTGTACAGACCACCACAGAGTCATAGCAGCATTGGGATGTAGGTACAGTGGGGCCTTGACTTACGAGTGTCCCGACTAACGAGTTTTTCGAGATATGAGCCGTCTCTCGGCCGATTTTTTGCTTTGAGTTGCGAGCTAAAATTCTGGTTACGAGCCAGCATCAGATACCCCACCACTAGTTGGCGCAGCGAACGTCACAGTGAAGGCCACAACATCAGCCCAGCATCACCTGTCTCACTCGTTCACTTTTTGATTTGACATACGAGTAATTTGAGTTACGAGCTCCGTCACAGAACGAATTAAACTCGTAAGTCAAGGCCCCACTGTATTTGGGGGCAGCAGAGGCAGCGGGTTCTTCCCCCTTGAAGTCCTGGGGCTCTGCTCACTCTCTGGTTCTACAAGCACAGTTTGTGAATGCGCATCAGTACTGATCTATACGGCATGTGAATACGCCACGTGGACCCGGAAATAATGGAGCCCCGCAGTGAAGATGTGACATCTGCCACTGTTCATAGTTTATCTTCTGGGAAGGGCGAGGGGCGGGATTCTTTCCTGAACCAACGCGACAGAGCTCGATACTTGGTCAGGGGTCACGAAGAGCAAACCAAATTGGCTTGAGACTTCTTTGCCAGCTCAGAACCACGGTGAGGGCCTGAGAAGGCAGACCTGGCGGAGTGGCCCCTGGACACTGTTAGGAACTCGGTCAGAAAGGGCAAATGCAAACACACAGAACAAGTCAGACTGCGCAGGTACAGTAAGTAGCCATCCACAATGCAGGAAGAGAGCCATTCCACAGCCAGGGCGGTCGCCATGGCACCGCAAGGGCGAAGAGTTATCCGAGACCTTGAATGGGCCGCTCTGACCACTTCTGTCAGTGCAACTTCTTTCCAACCTGAAAGCTCAGTTTCCCTCCGGGCTGCCGCCGAGAATGCCGTGCCACCCAAGTCCGGCTGAACGATAAAAATAAAAATAAAAGTGCTCTAACAGAAGGAAAACTGCCTTTGATGGGCTCATAATTAGACGGACACTGCTGAGGAAGGAATCTGGGCTTGAACTGTCCGCACAGTTCCCGTGTCTAGGACATCTCCCCTGGTGTCCCAGGAGGTGGGGTCTGTGGTGTCCCAGTGTGTATAGGTCTGAGAGCTAACAATTTAGGGGGACCCAGGCATAGCAGGGCCCCACATTTTTGTGACTTTATCTCTAGAAACTCTATAAGATCCTCACAGTGAATATAGAAGAGAAATCCCCTCAGGCTTCCTGTGGGATGTGAGGAAAGGGAACCTGGCCTGGACTCCAGAGAAATTCTACCTGCTTAGCTCTTTTTTAAAAAATATATTTTATTGATTTTTTACAGAGAGGAAGGGAGAGAGATAGAGTCAGAAACATCGATCAGCTGCCTCCTGCACACCCCCACTGGGGATGTGCCCACAACCAAGGTACATGCCCTTGACCGGAATCGAACCTGGGACCTTTCAGTCCGCAGGCCAACACGCTATCCACTTAGCCAAACCGGTTAGGGCCTGCTTAGCTCTTAATGTAGTCAGAGCCTAAATGATCTAGAGAAGGAAATACCCAGCCTCCAGCCTCTTCTCGCCTTCCTGTCCCAAATAATGTGTGCGGGGGTACAGGGGATGGCGGGGAATAAACACTCGTGAAGATCACAGTTCACGGTACAGACTCATTAAAAGACTAAGTCCTAACCACAGGACTATCAGACACTTCCCCTCCCCCCTCCCTCACTACTGCATGAACAAACCTGTTCACTACAGTGCTTTTTACACAGTAGATCATCATGTCTGCTTTTCAACAACAACTTATAAGGCATACAGAAAGGCAAAGTAAATAAAAATTCCGTTTGAAGAGGTTAAATTATCAACGCCAGAGTTAGACATAGCAGGAATGTTGAAACTATCAGACAAGGAATTTTTTTTAACTATGATTAATATGCTAAGATTTTAATTAAAAAATAGAAAACATGCAAAAACAGATGGATAATATAAGCAGAGAGATGAAAATTCTAAGAAGGAATAAAAATGCTAAAAATAAAAAATACTATAACAGAATGAAAACTATCTTTAATAGGCTCATAATTAGACTGAACACTGCTGAGGAAGGAATCTCTGAGCTTGAGGATATGACAATAGAAACTTCCAAACTTAAAAGGGAAGAGGAAAAAAAAGACTAAAATTTAAAATTAAGAGAATATGCAAGAACTCTGAAACAACTACAAAGGGTGTTATAAGTCGTAATGGGAATACCAAAAAGGAAAGAAAGAAAAAAAGAATGAAAGAACAAAAAAAAGAAGAAAGAAAGAAAGAATGAAAGAAAGAAAGAAAGAAAGAAAGAAAGAAATTGAAGAAATAATGGCTGACAGTTTCCCCAAATTAATGTTAGACACCAAACCACAAATCCAGGAAGCTCAGAAAACTCCAACGAGGATAATGCTAATAATAAAAATACACATAAGCATATCATATTCAAACTTCAGAAAATTAAAGATAATGAAAAAATCTTGGCAGAAGCTAGCAAACAAAAACACTATAGAGGAGCAAAGGTAAGAATTACATCTGATTACCTTTAAAAAACCATGCAAGTAAAAGGAGAGTGGAATGAAATATTTAAAGTGTTGAGAGAGCCCTGGCCAGTGTGGCTCAGTTGATTGGGCATCATCCCATGCACTGAAAGGTTGTTGGTTCAATTTCCAGTCAGGGCATATGAGTGGGTTGTGAGCTCTATCCTTTGTAGGGCGCATGCAGGAGGCAGCTGATCAATGTTTCTCTTGCATATCAATGTTTCTCTCTCTACCTCTCCCCACATCTCTCTCTAAAAATCAGTAGGAAGTCGTTATAAATAAGTAAAGTGTTGAGAGAAGACAACCACCACCAACCTAGAATTCTGTACCCTGAGAAATTATCCTTTAAAAAGAAGTAAAAATACTTTCTCAGACAAACAAAAATTGAAAGAACTTTTGTCACTAGACCTGCCTTGCAAAAGATATTAAAATAAATTCTTCAGAGAGAAGGAAATAACTAAGGAGCAAAATTTGGATCTACATGAAGAAAGAAAAAGGATCAGATAATAAATAAGTGAAAGTAAATTGAAAACTTTTATTTATATTATTCTTAATTGATGTAAAGATAACATTTTGTTCAAAATAGTAATAGCAATAATGGATTCAATTATATTTGCATATATACAAAAGTATATATATTTGCTTATGCATGATTTTGTATAAGTAAAATAAATGACAGCAATGATACAAGGAGAAAGAAAAAAGAATTAGGAATATTTTATTATGAGATACTTGCTCTGCCATGAAGTAGTATGCCATTTTTTGAAAGTGTAGAAGCATCGGACCGTCAAACCTCAGAGGGAAGGCAGGGGAGGGTGGGTGGGAAGGTAAGAGATCAACCAAAGGGCTTGCCTGCATGCATATAAGCATAACCAGTGGACACAGACAGTAGGGGGGTGAGGGCATGTGAGACACAAAACAGTACATTCTGCATAATCCATTCATATACTGTTTTTACAGCATGGAAAATTAAATTATGTGGTTAGAGAGGCATACAAACTCTAAAGAAAAAATAGGAAGATGACTAGAGGGAGGGGTGCACTTTCCTCGGTTGGGCCTGGGGCTGTGATGGAGGTTTCGAAATTTGGAAGTGCTCTCCTTCAGCACTGAGAGGGTGTTTCACAGTATTCGCTGCATAGAATGCATTGTATTTGTGATTATTTCATTTTTCTGTATTTGTGTTCCATTTCCTAATTTTAAAAGCTCCGAACAAAAGAGAGAAGCATGTGCCTCAGCAACCAGATCCTCCTTTCTCCATCTGTTCTGGAAGGCCATGCCTCAGAGCAGAATCTGCATAGATTTCCCAGGCAGAATACCTGGTTCAAATTCTGGTTTTGCTTTTGTATTACTCTGTGACCTTGAAAAGGTTGCTAAATGGATCTGAGCTGGTCTCTTCCTCTGGAGGGAAAATTAATAATATTGGCTCAGTTTTATTGAAGACAGTAACTGCATTATGTACTTGGCACTTTACTTAAATCCTGGGTGTCATGTAACATGGAGACAAGACTACTTACCTCACAAAGCTGTTGTGAGGATTGAGCAGTAATGGAAGTGAAGTGCCCAGCATAGTGACCAGTGATGTGAGATGGTCAGTAAGTGCCAGTCTCATGCCTGCTTCCTCCCCTCCACGGTTTAAGGCTGTTCACTGTGGTTATAGTACTCCCACCCTGGCAGAAAATGCATGTTCTACTTTTGCTTTCAGAACAATGTGCTCTGCAGGATCAGAATGGACATGTGGAAGCAAGATGCTGCGTGTTGTGGGAAGGGAGGACCCTGTCTTCTTCAGCAGTGTCTGGTCTACCAGCCAGCCCACATCCACTCTGACCTCCGAGTCTAGACGAGGGCACCAACAGTTAAACGCCACGTTCACCAGGGGAGGAGAACCCCAAATGATTAACTAAAATGGGCAAGATATGAATGTAATAGTAAAGAACAGAAAACACCAAATTTCTACTGTTTAGAGGGGAACTAGTCCACCTCACAGCATCGATAAGACCACGACAGTTCTGTGTTGAGATTTAATGGTGAGTGAAACATGGTCTCTCCTCAAAGGAGCTTGAGTCATGGTGGGCTCATGTGTGTGGTAAATGTGAGCATGTCTGAGCCCCTACCAAAGCATGCAGGTGGGTTGGCCTCACACTTGATCACATGGACATAAATTCAGCCATCATTTTGAATACCCTGAAGGGGGTGAAACCAGGCACAAGCACCAATGTGTCTAGAGCAGACACTTTGGGCTGTAGCTGTATTAATTCACTTGGTCTTCATTTTGCCCCTATTTTAGGAGTGAAAAAACTGAGGCTTGAAAAAATTAAGTCTGTTTTATTAATGGAATGAAGTACTAGAACCAGTTTATAGAGCCAGGAATTATTGTAAAGTCTATTTTCATCATAACTGGAGGGCTATTTATTAAGCCTTCTCCATAGGATACCATCGGTCAACATTTGCACAATACACCAGTGTCCCACCAAATTTTAAGGTTAAAGGGTCTCATTTGGCCAAAAAATTATCTAAATAATTCTTCCCCTGTAGGATTTCTCACCTCTTTAAACATTTCCAATACCAAAAACATATTTGCCAACGTCATATCTGATAAGGGCTTAATCTCCAAAATTTATAGGGAACTCATACAACTTAACAAAAAGAAGATAAACAATCCAATCAAAAAATGGGCAAACGATCTAAATAGACACCTTTCAAAAGAGGACATTCAGAAAGCCAAGAGACATATGAAAACATGCTCAAAGTCACTAATCATCTGAGAGATGCAAATCAAAACAACAATGAGATACCATCTCACACCTGTCAGAATGGCCATCATCAACAATTCAACAAACGACAAGTGCTGGAGAGGATGTGGAGAGAGGGGAGCACTTGTGCACTGCTGGTGGGAATGCAGACTGGTGCAGCCGCTGTGGAGGGCAGTGTGGAGGTTCCTCAAAAAATTGGAAATGGAACTCCCATTTGACCCTGTGATCCCACTTCTAGGAATATATCCCAAGAAACCAGAAACACCAATCAGAAAGGATATATGCACCCAGATGTTCATAGCAGCACAATTCACCATAGCTAAGATCTGGAAACAGCCTAAGTGCCCATCAGTAGATGAATGGATTAGAAAACTGTGGTACATCTACACGATGGAATACTATGCTGCTGTTGAAAGGAAGGAACTCTTACCATTTGCAACAGCATGGATGGAACTGGAGAGCATTATGCTAAGTGAAACAAGCCAGTCAATGAAGGAAAAATACCACATGATCGCACTCTTTCATGGATAATTAAGACCATTACAAACTTTTGAACAATAATAAATACAGTGGCAGAGCTGCCTCAAACTGTTTGACGGACTGCAGTGGGAAGGCCAGGGAGGGTTGGGGGACAGGAGGGAGGGGAGTAAGAGATCAACCGAAGGACTTGTATGCATCCATATAACCATAACTAATGGACATAAGACACTGGGGGGTAAGGGAGGGCAGGGGCTTGTCAAGGGTGGGGGGGAAAAAAGGACACTTATGTAATACCCTTTGTAATACTTTTAGCGAAAAATAAAAAAAAATAAATTAAAAAAAAAAAAACATTTCCAATACCAACTGTGACCTTCTGTGGAGAACACATGCTTCCTTTACATATGTATTTGCCCCTCATCCCTTTCACTTCCTCCCAGTGCATGAGTGTTCCATGGAGGCAGCTAGGGAAACGCTCCTGAACACCCACATATGTGATTTTCTGGATCTTCCCACACAGAGAAAATCACAGAAGGAACAACATCTACCCCAGAAGGCCTGTAGAAGGAAGCTTCATAACCCAACTAGTTCTTGTTGGAACATCAGCCCAACTGTGGGCTTCATGACAAGGCTGGGAAAATACAGGCTTCCCAGCAAACACCACCTGACCTAAGTTTATACTTGAAGGGCAACAGATTGAGAAACAAACTAAATCTTAAATCTATAAATAGGAAACAGCACCTCAGTGGCTTTGTTAGTAAAAAGATTTTGAAACCCACTCACACAGCAGAATCACATGTAGAGCCTTTTAAAGGCCTGGACTCAAGTGCACTCCACCATTGGGGTTCTTGCAGCAGGTCAGCTGACTTTGTTCCCATGTTCTGAGGATTCAGGCTACAGAGCTATCACCCTCCAATGGCGTGACTCTACTTTACTGATAACAAAGACGAAAAGTGAAAGTGCTGCCTCAGTGTTCTTGACTTAAATCTAAAGAAATTGGAAATAAGAAGAGAAATTCTTGAGTCAAATCTGGCACATCCTGCAACTGATTACCATGTGGTTCATTACCACTCATGTTATGAAAGGGATTTAGAGACTCAGTCATTCCTGCTCAGTAGCCCTCAACTCCAGGTGGGTTTCCACTCCTGCAGGACAACACTCCAACACTGGCTAGGCCAGAGTCAGAGACAAGTGCTCCGTCCTCCCATCGGGGTATGCGGAATGCTCTGTGCCTTACCATAGTCACAAGACCTGTAGGCAGCTCAGAGCGAGAGGAGGCTAGACAGAGCCATTGGGCCCTCTTTCTCAAGAGTGTCTCCCTTCATCATCCCCTTCCCTGAAGAGCTCCCTTCCTAAAGTCCTGTTCAGTTGTTTTTTCTGTCCTTGAAAATGAAAACTCAAAAATGAAATTCCCCAGTTCTCCCTCTTTGTGTGGATTTTAATCCTTAAGAAATCCCTTTCTCTCCCCATAAAACTTCTCTTAAAATCACTGCTTTCTCAAGAAAATCAAGGAAGTGAGCTCAGAGACTTCTCAGGAGCAATAGCCTGTCTTCTCAGCTACTCCCTGCACCGTGAGCTTCAGGACTCGGCTGTGACTCCAGACAGCGGTAAGGAGACATGATGTGAAGAGGAGAATTAAAGAATAATCTTTCTATTGGCAAAATATTAGATCTATTACAATTAAAAAGAGCTTTGTTTTTGTAAATGATAGCTTTATCAATGCTATCTGCCTACCTCGTCATTTTCCCACATTCCCAGATCCTCCTCCTTCCCTTTTCCTGTAGCTTGGGCTGCACTGGTGTATGGCCTCTGGTGGCCCATGGTTGAGGGAACTGAGCTGCCCAGAGGGCTAAGGACTTGGTCTCACTCTGTAATTCAGGCCACAAGGAGGGGACCGGCCAAAGCTGGGACTGAGGGCCATTTACTACCCCGGCAACAACGGGCCACCCAGACCCAAGGGCAGGAGCAGAGAGTCTCAGCTGTCAGGCCCCAGCCCCTGGGCTCACAAAGTGATTACCCACAGCGGGGATCCTTAAACCTACCCTCAGTGTCTGCTTCTCAGCTCACCTGATCTAATTTTTTGTTCTCAAATACTCAGTTCATTTTCCTTACTGGGTTATTTTTATTATGTCCCTCTTCATCTGTCTACCAGCTCCAATACATTTGCAAAACTTGACTATCATGGAATATTCTAGACACTCAAACCAATAAAATCATTACACTTTATAGCTGGGATGTATCTCAAAGGGATAGGAAGACCAATTCCTTTATTTTGTCAGCAACAGCCAAAGAGGTATCTCACTTATCCAGGGTTACACAGCAAGGCAGCAGCAGTATGGACTAGAAATCAGGTCTGATATTGTTTCCCCAGTCTTCCTACAGTGTCCTCGTACAAGACAATTACACTTCAATCTTAAGCAATGCACAGAATGCCAATCTGCCCATGCTTGCGTGTGCATGCACACACACACACGCAAACACTTTGCTCTCTAAAGCCATACATACATGTTTTTATTATCTTTTTTAAAAAGGTTACTTGTCTTGTGTATCCTCCTCAACAGCATTAGCTCAGATAGCTAAAAGTTGAGTCTGTCTCTACATTTCCTGAAGCTTTCCTTTAAGAAGCAATGCCCATTTTGAAGCAACCTCCACATATGTGGAAAATGTCATGCTCTGTGTCATGTGGAGCCTCTGGGCATTTTGTCAAATTATTTCCATTTTTCTACTCTGGGTCCTAATGATCCTAGACACTCGCTATGCGAGGAGGGCAATGCATCGCCTGCCTCCCTCCCTTTGAAATATTCGCCAAGGAGAGTAGGAAAGGGCTTTCAGTCCCAGCTACTCGCTCAGAGGGATCGCAGTTGTCCTTGTCCTCTGTCCACATTTGTGTCTCTCTTCTTGCTGTTGCTGGCACGTACACAGGTCTGATCATCTGCAGCCTGTCTCTTCTCCTTTGGAGCAATCTCTGTTCTTTATACCCAACTGCCAGTTCCGTGCTTTCATTTTGCTGTTCCCACTGCTGCTTTGCTATCTGTGTATTTGCCTTGGGATTCGAGCAACCAGCTGTGCATGCATTCAGCATTTTCCCCAGGGAAACAACAGCAGAACTCCTACAGTCTCATGTGGTGCCTTCATTTCCAAAGGCCTCCACTGGGTGTCAAAGGGAAAGTACCTACTAGGACCAACCTGGCGACGAGCAAGAGGCACGTTCTTTCTTTAACTCCAACATTTTCTTGCTCTGTTGGCATATTCTGCACATCTTTGAGCCGGAACAAAACTCCATTCAAAGCCTTCCCAGGCTGCAGCGGGTCTCAGGAGGACTGGGGAGCCAGCGGGACCTGGTTTACAATGTTCATTACCTAGGCATATGCTCAGAGCTCCTGCTAATTGCCAGCCCCGGGCTGGGCTTGGCTCTAGGACCTGCTTTCAGTTACATGTGCTGGCCGCCCCTCCACTGAGAAGTCTTCTTAAGGATGGATTACAATGTCCACAAAGTAGTTCCCTTAATGCTTAATGCAAAATGCTTCTATTTTCTTGGGAGAATTTTAGGAATGAGACTGTCCAAAATTTCTTTTCTTTCCAAAATCACAGAAAAAGACTTACTAGGAAAATAACAAAATACGTCAGTGTGCTGAAATGGGAGAATCTGTTGTCATTGGTAAAAGCAGAGGCTAAAACAAAAACCCGGGAACAGGTGAGGGACACTTGCTAAGCAAGAGGCCTGGCCGGGGCCCCCCGCAGGGTCTGCCCGCTGGTGTGACCGGGCCCTGCAGGCCTCGTGGCTGGCGGGGAAGAACGGAGGAATTCTCCGCCAGCCTTTGATGGGAGCCTGAAATCTTACTCTTAGAGATTAATTATTTCAATTTAAAGATCTTTGCTCTGTAAACACACAATGACCCCAGGAGGAGGTGATATTCTGAGGCACTGTCACTTGTTTAGCATCAGACGGAGGCTGGGCGAAGACAGACGGGTGGAGGAAGAGCCCAGGAGAGAGGAGTTAGACATGGAGACAAGAGGCAGGAGAGGCAGGTAAGAGCAGCCGCTAGTTTGCGTGGGCTCGGCCTGTGCGGGGATCAGTGAGGGGCTGGAGACTGGGCTGCACACGCGCCTGAGGACGGGAATGCCGCAACCAGGACTCACAAATCGCGCGGCTGGCTCTGTCCATGCGACCTTTCCTAGCGAGCGCTGACCGCTCCTCCTACCGGTGCCGTGATGACATCGCCAGCCTCGGAGAGCCCCTGTCTGTGCCAGCGGGTAAATGGCGGCCTCTGCGCAGCAGCAAGCGCCTCTTCCCAGTCTGCAGAGTGCCGACATTTTCACTCGAGTAACAACGTTCAGTAAAGGCTTTCCCAAAAGTGTTTGAAGAGTCCAGTTACGTGAGAGCACGAGCTGCCAACCTTGCCCGCTTCCACCGCACAGCCTCTGCCTGTGCCCCTGCCCGGTTTTCCAGGGCGCGGTCTCTGCCCGAGCACCGTGCCCGGCATACACGGTGCGGCCTATGCCCTGTGCACCTGCAGGTCTACACGAGAGGTGATCTTGTGCCTTGGCCTATGCTCGATTCAA
>NW_005871373.1:930756-941261 GCF_000147115.1 Myotis lucifugus | reverse complement strand
TCCCCAAGAGCTGTTTCGTAAGGACTATTTAAATACATAATGTGCGGAACAGGAAACACAAATATTCACAAGAAGTAATTGGCTTTTAAAAAGTAACTGATTCAAAAGAGTCAAAGGCTGCACTTGCTCTTTCATTGTTGTCCAGACCACTGCGGGGTCTACGACCATGTTCTCTGCCTGCCAGACCCCCGCCCCCCTCCCCAGGCACACACAGCAGGGGCTGTAAGCTCCACTCAGGCTTCCCAGACCTGAGGGTCGATCTGAATAAAACCAATGAATCGTACTTAGTTGTCTCTTTTGCTATTTAAGAAATGTTCTTCTTCTCATCTCAGTGTTTGAAGTCAGAAATATCTGTTATCTTCTTTTCCTCTGTGGGACCTGGGTCTGGCTATGCGGGTGGGACAGCCTGGATGGGCTTCTCAATAGACAGGCCATCGGTGGTTAACAACGTCCAGTCCGTAGCACATCTGCAAAGGAGACCCAAAAGATATACACGTGTTGGAAGCAAAGCCATTTGTTCCAATTAACTATTGCATGATTGTGACATAAGGATGTTGGTAGTAGAAACATAATAAATGTAAACCAGAAATTCATCTTGACATTAATTCTTATAAAATATAGGATTGCCAGTCTGATTGCCACCAGCAGTGCACGAGGGTTCCCTTTGCTCCACAACCTTGCCAGCACTGTCATTTATTGATTGGTTGATGGTAGCTATTCTGACCGCTGTGAGGTGATACCTCATTGTCGTTTTAATTTGCATTTCTCGGATGTTTAGTGACTTTGAGCATGTTTTCATATGTTCCTTGGCCATCTTTATGCGCACTTTGGAGAGGTGTCTATTTAGGTCCTTTGCCCACTTTTTTTTTTAAAAATATATTTTATTGATTTTCCACAGAGAGGAAGAGAGAGAGACAGAAAGTTAGAAACATCGATGAGAGAGAAACATCGATCAGCCGCCTCCCGCACATCTCCTACTGGGGATGTGCCCGCAACCCAGGCACATGCCCTTGACCGGAATCAAACCCGGGACCCTTCAGTCCGCAGGCCGACGCTCTATCCACTGAGCCAAACCGGCTCCGGCCCTTTGCCCACTTTTAATTGGATTATTTGTCTGCCTTTTGTTAGATAGTATGAGTTCTTTGTATATTCTGGAAATTAACCCCTTATCAGATGTTCTCCCACATGGTGGGCTCTCTTTTCACTTTCTTAATGGTTTCTTTTGTTGTGCAGAAGCTTTTTATTTTTATGTAGTCCCATTTGTTTATTTTCTTCTTAGTTTCCTTTGCCCTAGGAGATGTATCAGTAAACATATTTGACCCAGTGATCCTACTTCTAGGAATATATCCTAAGAAACCCAAAACACCAATCAGAAAGAATATATGCAACCCTCATAGCTAAGATTTAGAAACAACCCAAGTGCCCATCAGTAGATGAGTAAATAAAAAAGCTGTGATACATTTACACAATGGAATATTACACTGCTGTAAAAAAGAAGGAACTCTTACCATGTGCAACAGCATGAATGGACCTGGAGAATTTATATTAAGTGAAATAAGCCCATCAGAGAAAGATAAGTATCACATGATCTCACTCATATGTGGAATCTCATGAACAAAATAAACTGATGAATAAAATAGATCCAGAGACATAGAACCATGGAACAGACTGATGAATTTCAGAGAGAAGGTGGGACTTGGAGGGTGGGGTAGGAGAGAGATTAACAGGGGAACTTGTATGCATGTTCACATAGCCCATGAACACAGCCAACAGCATGGGGAAGGCCTGGGAGGGGTGGGTGTAGGCAGGAGCGGGTCAAGGGGGAAAAGAAAAAACAAAGGGGGCATCTGTAATAAGTTCAACAATTAAGATCAATTAAAAATAAATAAATAAAATATAGGATTCCCAGAAATAATAACATTGATCTTGACAAAATATTTTCACATAAATTACTGAATTTAATCCTCAAGAAATACATATTAGGAGGATACATCATCCCTAATATCAAACTGAGAGTCAGAAAGATTAAATTTCTGCAGCAGAAGAGTAGGTGGAACACCTAAGATTCGAACCAAGGTCCTGGAATTCTAACATATACAGCTAAAACATGTACATTCTCTAAAGCATTGAGTTTTTGACAATATAAAGGGCTTTCAGTTATGGGAATATTGCCAGTCCTTTCTTTAGTCTAGAATTGAATCAATCTATACATTAACAGATATAAACATAGGGCTGACAAAAGGAGGAGTCAAAAAAAAAAAGCTCAGAGGAGGTTGCAACCTGCAAAATATACACTAGGGAAAATATAAAATATAATCCATAATTAAGTGAAACGCTGAGAAGCAACACATCAATGATAATTGCAATGGTTAGGAAAGGCTGAAAAAATAGGTTGGGATGTTATGGAGCTTGCTACAAAGCTTCAAAGGAAGGATAGAGTGAGTATGCACAAAGAGGTGGTAAATGATACCTGAAGTCAGGGGACTCTCACAGCTTTGTATGGTTCCTAGGACAGTAGGGATTGTGTCCCAGATGGAGACTGATAAGTAAGTGCGAGAGATACACAAACTGGGTTTTGAGACAAGGCTATGGTAATAGCAAGATTCTCAGGGACTTAAACTGAAAGCAAAAGTGGTAGCCTGCTAGGGTTAAGGGAAAATGGTGACCTGATGGACACCTAGAATAATACAAGCTCAAATGCCCAACCTATGGCAGCCATACTTGGTCCAGACCCTGCCGAAGCTGCACCTCCTGAAATACTGTGCTTGCCCAAGCTTGCCTCAAAAAATACAGGTTAGATGAGGTGTCACTCAGTACCAACAGCCGAGTGTGGCTGTGGCTGACTGACAGATAAGTGAGAAAATTAGGGACAAAGAATAAAGTCCATGACTGTGGCCAATGCAGCATTTACATGAAATCCAGCATATGGCCTTTATTTTCTAAGGGAATTGATGAAAGGGCTATAATAGATCAGAATCAATAATAACAGTTAAGAGTCCAAGACTCTTAAGCAAGTCCAAGACTCTTCAGCAGCACTGCCCAGTGAAAAGCACACAGACTTTGGAATTAGACTACCAGGATTCAGATTTGAAATCTACCACTTCCTAATAGTAGCCTTAGTTCTGTATTTTTCTCATTTTTAATGCAGGACGATAGCATAGTCTTCATAGTGTTTTTGTGAGTTTTGAAAGAGATGAAGAAGGAATCTTGGAGCCAACTACCTTCACTGAGGAATCTCAGAACCACTGTTCATACCACATTCTGTCTGGTGCAGAGACCAAGTTCTTCATCATGATGCAATGCAGGCATCCTTTTCATGAAAGGTCAGCTTGTAAATGCCAAGGGAGTCGGGAAGAATTCCCCAGTGCATCTTTTAATAAGCAACAGGGAATACCAGGTTGGAAAAATCCAAAGAGCAAATGGAAACTTGTGGAATGACCTGTTGCTAATGTTTGTATTTTTCTAGATGAAGGAGGGAGAACTCTTCCTTGAAACTATGCCTTGCTCCCTAATGTCAGGAGTCTGCTCACCCACCATTGGAGATGCCATGGAGCTCATAAATTTCTTATCCCATCTCCCTTATGGGTAAATAAGCTGAGATAGAGGACAGTGTCTTACCTGACACCTAGTTTAAGAAGCGGACTTCTCCCACACTCCCCACCCCAGCCCCAAGACTTTGGCCCAACCATAAATCCATGGGACTTTCATTAAGAACATGAAAGCCTAAGGAAACTTTTATGCAGATTTCTTTCTAAAACATGTCTGTCAACCTGGCATTTGTGGTACAGAAACAAAACAATTCATTTTGACAAGTTGCACTTCACAGAGGTCTGAACCACACTGTGAGAGCCTCTCTCTGGATCCCATAAAATACTAGGAAATATGCACTTGACATCTGGTTTGCAAGACTCATGCTGAGCAGCGGAGGCTTTGGTGAGAGGCTGTCGCTCTGGACTGACAGATCAGCTATGCATATAACCTTGCACAAAGCCGCACAAAGCGGTCATGTTCGGGCATCAATCGGGCATGTTCCAACAGAGTCTTCAGGAGGCACATGAGCAGCAATTGAATAGTAGTATTCTTGGGCGTGAAAGGCAGTGTAACTTAGGGATGTGAATGTCCAGCATACATCTCCAAGCAATATAGACTATGAGGTGCACGCTGTAGAATGCTATTTGAATACCAAGATGCTTTAAAGCATCTTGAAGAGAAAGGTTAAAAATGATTAGGACTTGATAATAGTAGGATTGCAAAGGTGCATTTCTCAGTGCTTCTCTGGGCAGAATGAATAGCTAGCTAGATCACAATATAATACTTTAAAATGTTAATGTGAACCTCAGTGGATATCCACAAGACAAATAAAATATATGAAGACTAGCTTACCCTAGTAATACCTAAAAGGTCCATTGTCATAGAGACTGAAATAACACAGCCTTTTGAATGTGCATACCTTCTTTAATACATTACTGTCTTGTTGAGCAGCACAGCCCAGTGACAAAGCACACAGACTTTGGAATTAGACTACCAGGATTCAGAGTTAAAATATAACAATTCCTAATAGTAGCCTTAGTTCTTTATTTTTCTAATTTTTGATTCAGGACAATAACATATTCTTCATGGTGTTTTTGTTAGCTTTGAAAGAGACAAAGAAGAGGTCTTGGAGCCAACTACCTAAACTTCTCCCAGGGCTGCTTGGGCTTCCTGACAGCATGGCAGTGAGGTTCCAAAAGGCAGTCTTCCAAGAGACAGGAAGAGAGGCTGCCATTCTCTTCGGGCTCTAGCACAACATTCTTTACATTGTATTCAGTTTGTCAAAGCAGTCACAGAATCCACTCAGATTCAAGGAGGAGGAACATAACCCCACTTCTCAATGGGAGTTCTACCCAAGAATGTGTGGCCATCTTATTCATCACTATATATGTGGTCATAGAAACCTTGCCAAATTTAGTGAAATCTATGGGCCTTCTTTCTAGAAATGAACATGTGCAAATGTACCAGGCAGGATATTGGCTCAATGTTTTATTAAACACTAAAAGTAACAGTGGCTTAAACAAAGTGAAAGGTTTAAACCTCTCTTACAGTAAAGTCTTGGGTGGCAGGGTAAAGCTTCAGCCACACAAGGTCACTCAGAGACCCAGCTTCCTTCCAATGTATTGCTCTGTCAACTCCTAGGGTATTGCCCTTCTTGGCCAAAAGTGGTTCAACATCGTCATATTTATGATCCAACCTGAGGAAAAAGAGGAAAGAGTGGAGGACAGGCACAGAGTGATAAAGAAGTGGCCCATGTCACTTCTGCTCACACTTTTAGCTTTTTGGTCACGTAGAACCTAGTCACTCTGTCACACCCCATGGCTAGGGAGACTGGGAAACATACTCATATGAGTGGCCATGTGGCCAAATAAAACTATGTATAGTCTATTAATAAAGAATAAAAGAGAATACATATCAGTTATCAATTAGTAATCTCTACAGTAAATAACAGCAGCAAACATGTGAATGCAATTTCATCTGGTCTATAGAGACCCTAAGCACCCATCTCCAGACCTTAATCAAGGATCCAAGGCTAAGCTCCTTGTTTAGAGTTTTAAATGATTGCATTTTAGGTTATAATATTTTAGAGTTGCAAGTATCTTTTTGAATCATTTAATTCTATTCTCTGATGTTGTTGTCGTTTTCAGGTACAATTTAGTCATCTTTTATTTTATAGATTCTCTGTTTTGTCATACTTAGAAAGGCTTCCACTCCTGGATTATGAAACGTTTTCCCATATTTTCTTCTGAACTTTTATGGTTTCATTTTTCCATTTAAATATTGATATTTTAGAATGTTTACTGGAATAAGGTATGGATTATCAATAAAATTACATTTCCCCTAGATGCCTATTCAGTTTTACAATATCATTTGTGAAATTATCAGTCATTCCCTTGTCTCTTTTTTCTTTTATTGTTGAATATATTACAGATGTCCCTCCCTTTTTATTCCCCCATTGACACCCTCCATCCCACACCCACCCTTCCCACCCCTTCACCACACTGTTGTCTGTGTCCATGGGCTATGCATAAATGCATATAAGTTTCCCAGTTAATCTCTCCCTATCTACTCCCCCAGCCCTGCCTTTCCTCTTAGATTCCACAGTCTGTTCCATGATTCTATGTCTCTGTATCTATTTTGTTCATCAGTTTATTTTGTTCATTAGATTCCACATATAAATGAGATCACGTGATACTTGTCTCTGACTGGCTTATTTCACCTAGCATAATACTCTGCAGGTCCCTCCAGGTCTCAAAGGGTAAGAGAGCCTTCTTTTTTACTGCTGTGTAGTATTCGATGGTGTAAATGCCCAATAGCGTTTTTATCCACTCATCTGCTAATTGACACTTTGAACTGTTTTCCAGATCTTAGCTATTCCTATTTATGCTGCTATGAACATAGAGGTGGGGTATATTCTTTCTGATGGATGTTTCAGGTTTCTTAGGATATATTCCTAGAAGTGGGATCGCAATGTCAAATGGCAGTTCCAGATTTAATTTTGTTAGGAAAGTCCCTACTGTCTTCCGCATGTTCTCCCAATATTAAAATTAGGAACACAGAAATCCAGAAAGGGTATTTCTTGCCCAAGTTCACATACCTAATGGCCAGGATTCTCCCAGTTCACAAGGGTAAACAGTCCTCCTCCCACTAGACCGGTGGTCAACAAACTGTGGCTAGTGAGCCACATGCAGCTCTTTGGACCCTTGAGTGTGGCTTTTCCACAAAATACCACATGTGGGCGTGCATGTACAATGCAATTGAAACTTTGTGCCCCACGCACACAAGTCAGTATTTTGTGGAAGAGCCACACTCAAGGGGCCAAAGATCCGCATGTGCCTCGCAAGCCGCAGTTTGCTGACCACTGCACTAGACTATGCAATGACTCACTCTCTTTTGTTTACCAACTAAGTAAGTGTAATAAAAGGTGGCAGATAGCTATCAGAAAGGATTCAGTCTCTTTGGGAATGTTAAGCTATTTATTTTTTCTTGTATTCATTCAGAAATCATGTGTCCAACACTGACCACATACTAAAACACTGGATAATACCCGGCCAGCATGGCTCAGAGGTTGAGTGTTGACCCAGGAACCAAGAGCTCACCAAGAGGTCACGGGTTCCATTTCTGGTCAGGGCACGTGGCTTTGCGTGCAGGAGGCAGTGATCAATGATCCTCTCTCATAGATGTTTCTATGTCCCTCTCCCTCTCCCTTCCTCTCGCTCTAAAAGTCAATAAAAACATATTTTGAAAAAGAATTAAAAATAAAACACTGGACAAGTCATAACAACAACAAACCACAAAAACCTTGCCTTTAGGGAGCTCATAGTCTAATTTTGGAGGAAATAGGTAGTCATACGAATAGATAATAAAAGTGTCCCGCTGGAAGGAGAAGTATCACAGAAACATGGAAAAGGGGATGACATGTAAGTCAGGACAAGGGGAGAAGAGGAAGAGGTTGCATTAGAGAGAAGATGGGCCACGGGAAAGAGGGCGTGGCAAGCTCATGGCACGGCTGGTATTCCCTCACTCACTGGGTGAGAAACAACCCCTGAGTGAAGGCAATGGCAGAGAGGCAGAGAAGATGCATCCAATCAACTTAGGCACTGGGAGTCGTAAGACTTGGCAAGATAATAATTTTGGGTATGAGGGAAGGTTTGAATCTAGGATGTCTTCCTTGTTTCTGGATTAGACCACTGAGTGGGTGGCAGTACTACTCAGGAAGGGAAGGAATCGAAGAGGGATTTTATTTGTGTGGGAGAAAAGTGAATTTTGCTTGGATATATAGTTTTGAGGCAACTTTCTTTACCTTGGTGAAAGTATAGTGTAAGCAGTTAGCATCATGATCTTAATATTGGAAGAGCAATCTGGCATGAAATATAAATATAAAGACCTTGGCATTTAGGTGGTAGAAAGCAGATGAAGTGGTCTACAGAGAGTGTACGGCATGATAAGAAATTTAAGGGAACTATTTGTGACCCCTGTGTTTAGCAGCAATATAAGGGATTGGAGGCAATAAAAGCAATGAGAAGGAGTAGCAGACAGGAAAGCAGAAAACCATGAGACCTTGATGTCTTAGAAACAAAAAGAGCGGTGAAATTCAAGACGAGAGTAGCTAACAATGCTGAATGTGTCTGAGCACTCAGGTCAGCATGAGGATGGAAAGGTGGCCACTGGAGTCTGCATCTGGAAACTATTATTGGTATAAACAAGGGCAGCCCCAGAGGAGCACAGGGGCCTAAGGCAGATTTCAGGGGATTACAGATGTGAGACAGTAGTAGCCACTGCTAGTGTAGGCTACACATGTGGAGGTCTGGCTATGAAGAGAAGGAGAGGGATAAGGTAATTTAATGGCTAAAAAAGATATAAGACAATATTTTTTTCTAATCTTCTTTTTTTTTATTGATTTCAGAGGGAGAGAAAGGGAGGATAAGAGAGAGAGAGAGAACATGTTCCCATGTGAGAAACATCAATCAGTTGCTTGATATATGCACCCCAACCAGGGACTGAACCCATAATCTGGGTATGTGTCATAACTATGAAGCAAACCTGCAACCCTTCAGTGCACAGAATAATACTCCAATCAACTGAACCACTCTGGCCAGGGCAATACAATAATATTTTTAATGATGGGAGATCACTTCAGCATGATTGTAAATGATGGAAATTAGTTAACAGAAAAAAAGAAGTTTAAAAAAATTTTAAAAAGAGGAGTGAATTGATGGCAAAAGTGTAAAACGAGACCAAAAAAAGGTTAAAAAATAGAAAGCACTTTTTCTCAGACTCTTTGGAGAAAAAAAAAGTGTGAAAGAAAAGAGATGATAGGGAGAAAGGAAGGAGGAGAAGAGAATGAGGGAGGGAAAGACAGGTCAAGGAGACATAGTCCAGGACAGCCTATATACATATGTTTGTAGGTACAGGGATGTGAGGTTGAGAGAACCTATGTCTGAGCATTTTCTTTGCAAGCAAGTACAAGTCAGCACCTGCTGAGAATGAAAGGGAGATGGTGGAAAGAAGTCTAAGAGGAAACATGAAGGCTTGGAATGGAAAATAAAGTTGACTGGGAACACGTGGAAATACAAATGGTGTGTTTTTGTTGTGAGTTGTTCATCAACCTGAATGATTTAGTCTGGAATGGAGGGTGCCCTGTGTTGGAAAGAGACCAGCAAGGGCATTAAAATCATGGGAAGACGTGGTGGCAGTCATCCATGGGAACCCGGCTGCACGGAGAAGTAGAAAAACTAAGAGGGGAAGTCTCGCAGACTGGGATCACAGAAACCCAGCCTAGGACTGAAGGTACCTGTGAGAAAACAGAGCACAGGTGGGGAAAGTGAAGGCAAGAGAGGGGAGTAAGTACGCATAATACAAGGTTCAGAGTGAGGAATGCTTAGAGTAGAAGCAAACCCAACTAAAGTGTCAAAATCAAAGCTTGTTGACATGGGGTGGAAGATGGATGGACATACAAACAGCCATGACCAGAGCTGGAATGGAGAGAAACGTGGCTTCTAGTCAGCCAGAGACAGGGTCACCATGTCCTGTCTCTAGGGCAGGCCTTTCACAGCATATGCACCAGATGGCATATGTGTTGGTACAAGGACCTGGGCCTTCCCCACGCTCTTCTGCACTATGACAGAACTAATTCAGGAACTAATCGTACCACATCCATTGCCTTGCTCTTCGGAGTATCTACAGCTGTTTAGGAGATAAAAACAGACTAGGTGAAAATGTCATGTGCCCCGCTACAGAATGACCACTGGGCAAAGTGCAGGCGCCAATCTCTTCTCTGAGATTATTGCTCACAGAGGACACAGTTTGAATGTTTAGTTTCCCCCATAGAGAGGCCAGTCTGCGCCTTCAGGAAAGTATGTGGCAGCTATATAACACTGCGGCCTCCTTACCCAGCCTCTGAACAGCATTTTGTGTATCTGACTGTGGAAGCCAAGGGCGGAGCTTGCGTGTTTGCACCGTCGGGTGATTCTGTGTGAGATGATAGGGACAGCGGGGCCTTGTCCTGATGCTGATGTTGGTACAGCTTTTAGGACTGAGCCATTTCTCTTCAGTCCTGCAACTACAGTGAAGAAGAACGGGGAAGAGAGAGAAGGAAGGATGGAGAAGCATCAGAAGGAAACATCTAAGCAACAAGTTAACAGAATTTATGGAGCACCTGAAATTTGTTAAATAAATTAGAAATGCATTGCAACAAAAATGGGCTAATTCATTATGTTTCTTTCCTCTTTTTGGAGTCAGAGAACCATAGCCAAGCCCATGTTATTTTTCTACCTCATTTCATCCACTTCTCCCAGTCTCCTCCACACACCCACATGGCAAAATATGCCTGTGAAGCGTGAGGCTTAACTATATCCAAACCTCTACACACATTTATGTGGGGAAATTGTATTTACCACCTCCCTGTTCACTCCCTCCAGGCATTCCTGCAGCAGGCTTCTCAATGGGCCACAGATTTGCAAATCATCTCCCAT
>NW_005871373.1:908256-925756 GCF_000147115.1 Myotis lucifugus | reverse complement strand
TGTGTCTCTTATGGATGTGTAGAGTTGTAATCTGGTATGGTCTGACACTGACCACTGGATACACTGGCTCTTGGGTCTCCAGGGAGGTGCAAACTCAGCCACTTCCTGAGGCCACCCAGCAGGAGCTACAGAGATATCTTCAGATTCCTCCTCTTTTTATCAGGTTTGAAAGTGCCCAGATGAGACCCAGCTATGAGGCAAGGAAGGCTGGTGCTGGTGGCAAGTCTTGGGCCTTTTATTGATAGGTTTAAGGCTCAGTGACCCAGCTGCAGTTTGTTTGAGAGGTTTTAGCATATGCAAAAGCCCATGCACACAGCTTGGGTGAGGTTGTAAATTGTATGGGGCAGGGTTTTCGGGAATCACCAGGACAGAACAAACAGAAATGGCTGCCAGTCAGCCCTGTAACAGGGGAGGGCCCATGATCCCTGTGAGCACCTCCATCTGGGAGAAAGCTGCCCCTGGAGTTCCTACCCTGATGTCAGACAATCCACTTCCTCCTGGTATGTGTCTGTGTCCCCCAGAGCCTTGCCCTGGTACTGGAGCTCAGAGGAAGCAGGACCTTGTAAGTTTAGTATGTGGTGCCGGCCTTTTAAGAGGAACAGCTGGGTCTCCAGCAGCCTCTGTGTCACTCATCTCCAATCCCCACTGGTTTTTACAGCCTGTAGTTCTTATTGCCCATGGGGATTTTTTTTCCAGTTCTGGGACCCTGGGCTGGGCTTCTGGTGTGGGGCTGGGACCCCTTGCTCCTCTGGGTGGCCTCCGCAGAAATGATCTCCCTCCCAATTAAAAAAGTGGCACACGTGGGTGCTAGGCCAGCCCCTTCCGCACCTCCACACTCCCTACCAGTCTCAGTGTGCTTTCTTCTTTACTTCTCTGGTTGTAGGACTTCCACTCAGCCAGCTTTCCAGCAATTCTGGATGATGGTTGTTCTGTATTTTAGTTGTAATTTTGATGTGGTTGTGGGAGGCAGGAAGTACAGACATTTACCTACACTGCCATCTTACTTCACCTGTGAATATATTTTAGATTATAATGATTTCAAGGCAGGTTTCTTAGGAGGGTTTAGAGAGCTAAAAACAATCAATTAATAAATGTAGTCACTGTTGATTCTGATAACTTGGATGACAGGTTTGTAATTTCTGTCAGTAGTGGGAAAGAGGCAACAGAATTTGAAATCTATTAAGAAAATCTTCACAAGCCTAAAATAAAACGTAACCTAAATGGAGGGGAGAGAAACAGGATCTGCTGCATTTGGTTCTGGTATTTGTTTCAGGGGACATTGTCGGCCAAATAATATTGACTTCTTGAAACAACTAATCATTAGATTTAAATAATTTTATAGTCCATATCAATATGAATGATAAGCAAGCTACAAATGCCAGAAAAGTATTCTGATGTAAATTTATTTACATAGTTGTTTGGTTATATGGTTATATTCTTACTATATATGCAAAACATACACACACACACACACACACACACACACACACACACACACACAATTACATTCAAAGATCAAGTCCATCTAACTATGACGACCCTGTCGATTCAGAAGCAGAGGCTGGACCACAGAGAGCTTGAGGGTCCCCGACTCACAAAGGCTGTGTGACTCCCTTCTTCTTTGACAAAACATTAAGGATAATGTAAAATAAGGCCACTTAAAATAAGACCTCTGTAAGTAACAGAAAGGACGATTAAAGCTGAACAGACATTTGTTAGATTTATACATGTGCGCAGAGCCAAGACCAAGGAGTTTGGGTTAATCGGGTGTCTTTGGAATAATAACTCATGGAAGGGCCAGCGCACAGGCAGAGCAGCTTGAGGAGCAGCCTGAATACAGTAGAAAGTGTCACTTTCCTTTTGAAATCCATCCAGGACACTTGGCAATGACAAAGGCTTTGGGACCAAGAAATTAGGACAGTTTAAGACATCATTTTATCAAGAGCCGGTTTTCCCAGGGCCCTCGCCTGCGGGACATAGGGAGCACCAGGTGGCAGCCCCCAGCAGGTGCACACATAGCTTCTGGAAGGCAGACACATTCCCGTGGGTGCCTTGGACACCTGCACCTGTCCCAGTGAGCAGCTCAAAGGGACTTCTGCATGAAGAGGCCAGGATAAGTGACCCACCGCTCTTTTCTGGCCAAGTAGAGAATGGGGAGGTTTGGGCGGGGGGGGAGTCCTCTTTTCAAACTGTTGCTTCCTTAACATATGGCCAAGTAAGAGCAAATCCTGAGAGGTGAGTGAGAAAGCACACTCTCAAAGAGCTGATCATGTTTTTGATATGGAGTTTGGAGGAGTTCAAAACTACCCTCCACCTACCAGACACTTCCCATCTGCGGAGCAGAGTCCATGAGGACCGGCCTTCCCAGGCACACGAGCAGCTGAATTCACAGGCAGAGCCCGTCAGGAATGTGAGCCACTGCGGGCTGCATTTACAGAAGTATGACTGTCAAGACTGCTTTGAACCTGTTCTTGCCACTGACTTTCTATGTGGCCTTAAGCAAATCATTAAACCTACAGGTGCCTCAGGTACAAGAGTGTGTGATTCTCAGTCTAAGATGCTATTTCAAAACAGAAACTCCATCTTAATTCTTCTTCCTTTTCCACCACTTGATCTCATCATTGCAATGTGTGTGCTGCTCTCATGGAGCTTTTCAATTGACCTGCTGGCCTCCTTCCTCTCTCTGGACTGATACCGAGTGGGAGGGGCTCTCCTGGTGCTGGGGCACACCCGGCCCTGCGCAGTTGCAGGTGTGCAGGAGTGAGCTCCGCTATGGACAGAGCACACTCCCCTCACTGAGCACCAAGCGGCCGAACTGTGGGGGCCAGTGCCATTGTGTCATCTCACTCTGCTCTGTGCCACAACCCTGTGCACTGTTGGCACACACAGGAGCGACTACAATTATACCCACCATGTGCGAGGGCAGGGAGCTGTGCTGGTTAAAAGCTCTACTGTTGTGGGAAACAGTTTGGGTTCCAATCCTGCTATTGCGCTTTTCTGGAATGGGATCCCCAAGTACCCTGTGAGAACCCCCATTGCCTCTTCTATAAGTAGGGCGAAGAATAGCCCAACCACTGAGTCCTGAGAGCTAGGTGACATCACATATGTACAGTGCCTGGCAAGCATGCTATACACAATAACCACTGTTATAATTTACATATTTCACTCTTTTTCCCCCAGTCCTTTAGGACTCAGACCCCAGCCCTGTAGGGAGCCCCAATGCCACAAGCTCCCATTTAGTGCTTCTTCCCTCGGACTATGTGCCCCCCTGCTTTGGACTGGGGAGCTGGCAGTCAGCACATTCTTCACATTTTTCGTGCTCCCCCTCGGTCACATGGCACTTGGGAGCTCAGGGTTCCATTGTATTCTTGCCTTTAATGTTTAGTCAAAAAGCTTTTCTGTTTGGTTCACTTCGAGTTTAGTTGAATAAACTTCTGCTGGGGTCAGAAATCCTGGCCCCTGTGCCAGACGGGGAGGGAGCAGATGGGAAACTCCGTGCCAACAGCTGGCTGGGATGGCACAGCTAGAGAATGGACATCTGGGCATTTGAACCCAAACTTGTCTACATGATGCTAGTCATTGTTTCTGGAGTCAGTGGGCAGACAGACAACATGCCCAGATAACGCTCACATGAGATACTGACTGCTAAGCACTTCATGGTGAAACGGAAGCACAGAGAAGGTAAGGGCCCTCCACTACATGGTGCACCAGGATGGTTTATGAGCTGAAAGTTGGAGGTGGGCATGAGCGCCGTCTAGGCGAGTCAGAGGAGGAAGGTGGGCCAAAGGAGGGCATTCAGAGCAAGTTGATGGAGGCACAGAACAGCGGGGGAGAGTGGACAAAAGTACCCACAGGTAGTATTCCTTGGTCAGAGGTCCTCAGAATTTGACATTCTTCAGAATCACCTGGAAGGCTTGTTAAAACACAGGCTGCAGCTGGCTATAGAGTTTCCTATTCCTGTGTCTGGAGTGGGCCCGAGAGCATGCATTCCTGGCTGATGCCGGTGCTGCTGGTCTGTGGCCACACTCTCAGAGCCTCCGTTGAGGGGAGGGGATGATGATGAGAAAGTCAGGCTGGAGAGGAGGTAGGAGAGTGCTTACGTGTTCCAAATGCAGAGCCAGATGTCTCAGGCTTCCTCCTCCTGACCGGCCCAGGATGGAAATTTCCAGCGGGACAGCTGCCCTGGGATGAAATCTTGGCATGACTCCCGGGTGTGTTGTGAGGATGCCCCAGGCATTACTCATCTCCTGGGCATGAGGGAACTCGGGCTCCTCTTCATAGATATTAACAACGGTCCCTGGAGTGCGGCACACCCTTGCCTCTGCTTGAAATTGAGCAAGTGGAAGTGTCCTGAGCTACCTCAGAAAGTGGTACCTTGTTGCCACTTTGGCTCTATGGTGTGGCCACTGCACGCTGACAAAGACACAACCTAACCCCAAGCCTCAAGCACTTACTATGTTGAACCCAAAGAGTTTAAAATACATAAAAACCTAAGAATACTCTGTAAAAGATTAAATAGATTAATCCAACCTTTTATTGCAGGCTCCTCATTTTACAAGTTTACATTTCCCTCCTATATAGTCTGCAATTGATTGGTTTAATAATACTCAACTTTGTACTGTTTTGGGGAAGACTTCATACATTAAGTACTTGGTTATATTAAATTCTACTGCTTTTTTTCTAAATCCAAATTGTCCCAGCTCCTGGAACGTGGAGGAGCCAGGAAAATGTACCATTCCCATGAAGAAAAATCTTCATCCATATCACCCTCTCTGTCAGTGACAAAATAATCCAACCGTTCTTTTCTTTGAGCACTTTTTTGATTACTGTTTTGGGGTTTTATTTTAAAATGATTAATATAGTGACTATTTTCTCCATGAGGAATGCAATAGCTCATGCTGCATTGTACAGAAGAAAAACAGCAACAACAACAGAGAAATGGAGATATACAGACTACCCTGTGCTTTAATAACAGTACACACCGTGCCCTTATGTTCCTTTGAATGCTTCCCAAACCTCCAAAGTTCACTAGCGGTCATGCCCAGTGGATCGCATTCTGTAGTGTTATAGGACACTGCCCAGCGAGGCCGTGGACAAGCTCCTGCAGCTCTCAGAGCCCGTGCCCTTGCCTCCAAGATGGAAATAACATTAAGACAAGCTTCACAGGATTTTCATCTTGATAAATAAACAAGAAAGCATATGCAAAGAGCTTTCTAATAGTAAAGCAATTTGTAAATCTAACAGGTTATCAGACTTGCCCATGACGTTGAAAATCTGACATGCTTTAGAAATGCAGAGTGAGGACCAATGATGTTGCCTCTGTCGCTGGCCAGGGAGGGCGCTCTAAGTATGAATCCATGCTCATCAGTCCCTTTTCTTTTGCTAAATGGAGAGCATCCCATCTCTGATTCAAACGCAGCATGTGTGAAAATACCTCGTGATCATCTTTCACAGGAATTCCTTCCCAGTGAGAAAGCCAGGCCTGGTCAGAGTTTTGTGGATAACACAGCCCAGGTTCCCAGTGTGCTTTTGGTTAGCAAATGCTGCCCACCTTTGTCATGTGGGGAGCTGCAGTCTGTGATTTCACGCATATTCTAAAGTAAAAAAGGAACCTTAGCTAAAGGCATCGTAAAGTGCTCAGAAGAGAGGGTCCTGGATTTCACAAGGAGTCATTTTTGACAGCCCACTGCCAATCCATGCTAGGCAAGTCATTGTGCAAATGATGTCATGAATTTACATTAATGGGAGCACATTGCGTCGCAGTCCTTTGTCTGCCTGGTCATCCTCCTCCTCACCATCGTTACCCATGGAGAAAGCAGCAAAATGGGGGTGCACTGTTTTTTTCTGTTTGGGGTCTGAAAAATCCAATTCAGTCAAATATCAGCCCAAGCCAAGCTTTATTTTAGAGATTTTCAATCTATACTGGAAAAGGTTATTGTCCTCTTGCCTCTCTTTTAGATTTAAGTTTGCACTAAAGTATTAAGTCAAATGAGCTTTAGTACCTGAGAACATACAAAGGCATATGTTCCTGTTGTCCATTTAGGGTCCTGATCTGCCCAGGTCACCTCACACTATCCCAGATGTTGCTTGTCTGCTGCAGGCCCTGAGCAGTCCACGTTGGCCTGTAGCATAAGTTAGATGTATGGAAGTAAAACCCCTGTTTTTATTTTTTTCGAGTAATTTTAATTTAATAATAATCCTTTAGCAAACTCAGATAACAACTTTAGCTATCCGCCCCCCTCCCCCATCCCAAATTAGATCTCCTCTGTAAATCATTAGGGAGCAAAATCAGAAATGTTGCAATCCCTTCTTTGGGAGAAATCACTCTGCCTATAAGTTAATGGGGTGATACTGCCGTGGAGTTATTTGTAGCTGGACTGTACATAGCCACAAGGAGCAAAGCTATGTTAGCTTGGTGAATAGTGTTCCACGGCAATGCTAAAATGATAAATTGGCTGATAATTAAGCTCGTTTGAATTCAGAGTCTCCACAAAGGTCTGGGAATCAGCTCAGCTCTTTGTCTAATTTCTCCATGACCTCTAAAAGCTTTCTCATAGGAGACTAATTTGGGAACAGAATTTGGTGGTTCTAGTTTCAAAAAGTATATCTCTGGCATATAAAATATTTTTAAGTGCTAATTCCAAAATGAGTATGTTAGACACATAAAGAGAAGTTTAATAGAAGGAATGATTCTGTGACTCTCTCCACCATAAGAAGCTATTTGAGTAAAATCTATCATATTCACAGGTACACACATGCATATACATGCACACACATACACACATATGCACATTCAATTCTAACATACTTGCACTTCTACTGCTGTTGATGATTTATTAATTGCTAACACTCCCAAGATGAAGGGCAGGGGGAATTGCTTTTTATCAAGGTAGCAACTGTAGAGTATCCAGATAGGCCTGGCTTGAACTGTGAATGGCTGGCCAAGTCATACAACCTTGCTAATCCTCAATTCCTTCCTCTGTAAACTGAGGATAAAACACACACTTCATAAGGGTGCTGTGAAGACTTCATGGAATAAAGTTCAAGGAGCAAGCCTAGCCCAGTGCTTGGCACATGACTGGTATTCAGAAGTTGATGTGTACCATTAAGGGAAGGCCAGCAATCTCTGTATACTTGACCCATTTAATAGTACAGCCAATTTTCCAAGGAAGAATAAAGTTAAGAGATGTGGCAGAGGAATCCAGTTTCAAGTCATGTGAAAAACTCAATCCAGGAGGCAGGGGGTGGTTGGTCTATCGCAGCCCAGAGAGGTGAGTCTTTATCTTATTTCAAAACAGCTGCCTATTTCCAGTAGCCAGAGAGCAAATGTGGTATTCTACCAAATTGTGAGTTACATACTGTAGAAATTAAAGGGATTCATTTTGTTTCCAGAGAATTCTGCGGTAGATTGGGTGGATCCAGCAACTTATCATCTTTAAGCTAAAAGTGGAGTTATAATTAAGCTGGAGGACTCCCCCTTCAGGCGTCCAAGTCAGCGGAGAAGTCCCATCTCCTCACCCCTCACCCTCAGGCTCCCGTTACGGAGACAGAATTTTGAATCTACCAAAGCATCTGTGGTTGGTGTTGGTCAGAAACCCAGCATGGTATGCTTCCAACTTCACTGCTCAAGTCCTTGCTCCCTCTTCTTATCTTGATCAGCACTCTGTGTTCGTTTGTAATGGAAATTCCTTGGGTCAATCTTAGAATTTCAGTCCTTTTCAATCCTTTACATTTTTGCTGGCCACATACTTCCTCCTTTTCCTCTTACCCTTTAGGTTCTTTTTATTCAATTATCAAAACATTGAGAGAAGACCGCACTTCTCTGTGCTCTTCCCTGTCCACCCTGAAAGCCCAGCGCCGTCAGCAGTGACGGTGCGTGCTCTGACCCACGTCACAGGTGCCAGTTCTCATTATAGCATCCAGGACACTGTACAGTTCATCCCATTCAGAAAGTTCCATCTGTTATGTAGAAGGTTTGTTTCTGTTTGATTTATCCACATTCCGTCATTTCACTACCTCTCACATAAAACTGTAGGAAGGAAAGGAGGAAATTGTAAAAATAAAAGGAGGAAATTTTGCTACCTAGATTCCAACACACTAGATTTGGGGAAGATTTGCTCCCCAAAATTGATCAAGATTTAAAAGGACCTACAAGAACCACATGTGTTAAAGTACAAATTCCATTCCTAGTCATTCCCCCTTTTAAACCTGTGAGACACCGCGGGCTCCCACAGCGGCTCTGGGTGCTTTGGCAGCTGCTGCAGAGCAGTCATGTTGCTTAGATGGTGGAGCCTGGTGCGTTTATCTGGTTGCATCTGCCCACGGTTTTAATAACTCAGTTTGTTCTGAATTTGGTGCATGTGTGTTCCGCAAGGTTCTCTTTACTTAAAGGGATTTTCTGTGACTGAAATCACAGAATCTTCCCCGCCAAGGAGACGCCATATTTTTATTTACAAGGACCACCTCACCATTTTTTTTTCCTGGATAGGAATAGAGGTAAATTATTTTTTAATTACATTTTTTCAATGTTTTAACATTATTGGGACTAATGTCCTTAAAGCATTTCTTAGAAGTGCATATTTCACTTAAAAGTATCTAAAATCCAATTACATTGGGCTATTATTCCTCTTTAGGGTAAAGGCCTGTTCGATTGCCTGTTTATTTCTCAGTGAAGGCCTCCAGGCCCTGATTTATCTCGCAGAACCACTAGCCCAGTTACTGCTGTTCTTACACTATTCAGAGGCATCCCAGGAAATTGACTCTAAGACCTCTCAAAAGAAAATGTAACTTATTTTGGAAATCATGTTGATTGGCTAACTCTCCATGAAAAAGAATAAGAATGTTGATAAGCATGAGAGGGAATGCTTCTTACTCGCCCCTGTAGTTTCCAGAGCGGGTGTGGTCCCTAAACAGGCCTGGCCTTTTTTCCAGAGGGGGTGTGGTCCCTAAACAGGCCTGGCCTTTTTTCCACGCAGAGCCCCTCTTCCTGGAGGTGAAGCGAGTTACCTGCTCATGATTGGAGATGTGTAACTGGGTGTTACCAGCCCTCCTTGTTCCTGGCATCAAGTCCTGAAAAGAAGCCATCATTCTCCTTGCCCTCCTCTGCCAGGTTTGATGGGAACAGATTCCCAGACCCACTGAGACAACCAGGGTTCAGTGGTGGGAAGCCACTCTGCTGCACACCCAAGTCATGTTCTCCAAAATCAGCTTTGTAACAAGAAAAGAAACCTCATTATACAGCCCATGAGACCCTTCCACCTCATAAAATAGTGCCCAAATCCACAACACCACATTTAATTACTGATGCTAACATCTTCTCTTCTGTTTGTTACTGTTCAGCCAATGAGCATACCTCAGGCATGGACCCAAAGGACTGGTCTAGAGTCATCTGTGCTTTTATAGCAGTTTCCAACATCCAACCCATATCTCCCACAGAATTGTTAGAGAAGTGAATGAAGTCAAGGACAGTAAAGAGCACAGTGTTCTCAACTTAGAATAACACTAGTAGAATTCACAATAATCCTATATAATAAAGAGGTAATATGCAAATTGACCCTCACACCCTCACAAGATGGCTGCCTACAACCAGGCCGGCAGGGGGGTTAGCGAGGGTGTTTCTGATTTCTTGGGATATATTCCAGAAGAGAGATAGCAGGGTCATAAGTCAGTTCCATTTTTAACTTTTTGAGGAAACTCCATACTGTTTTCCACAGTGGCTGCACCAGTCTGCATTCCCACCAAAAGTGCACCAGGGTTCCCTTTTCTCCACATGCTTGCCAGCACTTATTGTTTGTTGATTTATTGATGATAGCCTTTCTGATGGTTGTGAGATGACATCTCATTGTGGTTTTAATTTGCATCTCTCTGATGATAAATGAATGCGACTAGCTCAACTAAAAAGCTTTTGCACACCAAAAGAAACCATCAACAAAATGAAAATGGAACCCACTGAATGGGAGAATATATTTGCCAATGATACATCTGTTAAGGTGTTAATTTCTAAATATATAAAGAATTTATACTACCTGACACCAAGAAGACAAACAACCCAATTAAAAAATGAGCAAAGAACCTAAATAGACACTTCTCCAAAGAGGACATACAGATGGCAAATAGAAATATAAAAAAGGCTCAATGTCACTAATTTGACAATATTTAAATTTTTCTCTGATTATAAAATAAGCACATATTGTAAGAAATTTTGAAAAGCAAAAACAGCATAAGAGAGAAAACTTAAATACTCATACATCCACCATTCAGAAATATACTCTTATCATGGCAATGTCATTTTATCTCATTGTTTTTATTAGTATGGGACATCATATGCAATTTTTATCTGGCTCTATGTTTACCTAACCCAGTGGTTCTCAACTGAAGGTGACTTTTGTCTCCCTCTTCCTCCTTATGACATTTGACAATATCTAAAAGTATTTTCTTAGTCATCTGTGTGTGGGGTAGAAGATGCTGCTAAATGTCCTACAATGTTCAGGACAGCCCCTGTTATGTCAGCAGTGCCACGGAGGAGAAACCCTGATCTAACCTACTATCTCAAAGCTTCATGCAGCTTTTCCTACCCAAAGCAGCTAACATTATACGTGCTGCCCAAGAACACCATGGATGTGTAATATTTAAGCAACAATCATGTAGAAATTGAATGAAGAAGATACTTGTGAGCCCCCAACTGCAATTTAAACTTCATTGTTCAACTCAAAATCCATAATAGTAACACAACATCATACAAGTGTAATTGGAAAACAAAATACCAAAACTACCATCCACTGTGCCGCACATCTGATTAGCTACTTGGTATTGTTGCTGGTGAAAATGGGTTCTTATGGTGTCATGAGAAAGGAATTTCAAAGGATACAGACACAGGAGAAGTTTAAGCACAGTGGCAAGATTTATTGGGATGAAGGGAAATGGTGTGCCCTGGGGGAAGTAGAGGGTGAGCAGGTTCTAGCAGCAACTGCTCCGAGATCCCTCATGACCCTCCATATATTTTCTTGGTCTTCAGGAACAAGTAGTCTTGCTTTCAAACTATGCAACCAACTTCCTGGGTTTTCTCGGGCTTGTGCTGGGCTCTCCCCACCAATTCTTTTCCTGGACCTTCTGGGGTTCCACACCCTTATCCAACCTGATTCTTTTCCCAGACTAGGTTCTTCATGCCCCAAAGTTTTGCTGCAGCATCTGGTTTCTACATGCATGTGCTTACCTCCCTGGGCCAGCTTGGCTTCCACTGCACAGGTGCCCTGCAAAGGAATCTCCCCTGCTGTTCTTATCCCTCCCTCGGTAATCCTGGTTAATGACCCTTAACCGATTCTTCCCGCCCACTTTGGGGATTACAGTTTCCTCAATGGAGGATGCAGCTGCCCTCTGGGGAGCCTGTGTATGCTGTGGCTTCCTGGTGAATGAGTCTTAATGTCCGATTCAGCTCTCAAGTTTATTGGGCTTACTGTCTGATTCCCTTTGCTCAATTCCTTTGTTAATAGCTGGCTACCTACACTCACCATATAAGTCATTCTCCATTTTCTATTCCCAAATTATCTGATATTATTAAATACTAGTAGCCCGGTGCACGAAATTCGTGCACTGGGGTAGGGGGGGAAGGGGCCCCTCAGTCTGGCCTTCACCCTCTCCAATCTGAGACCCCTCAGGGAATGTCCAACTACCTGTTTGTGCCCACACTTTTAACAGATAACAGCTCCATTGTTGTTTCTTTCTTATGCTTAAAACCATTGGAATTAGTAGGTATTCAAAGTGTGTATACATTTTGGGGGGACACCCTGTATATCTCTAGTCAGCGGTGAAATAAACCAACAGCAGATTTGGAACCCCAAGACAGGGAACCTCGCTCACTCCCCACATGTATCTCCACTTCACTTTCCACCTTCGTGGGCAGCGGGAGAATCAATGTTTTCTCATTAATTCGGAAAAGCACGTCCTGTCACTCGTTGCCCGGCAGGAGTGAGCTAGGCCCCAAGCAAGCGAGGCTCAGTCAGGGCAGCCTTCGCTCATGGGTGCTGGCACCCAAAGTGCACATTCCTTCTCTAAGTCGCCCCAACTATCCCACTGTTTCACTGAGAGGATGGAATTCCTCTCCGCCTCTGGGTTCTTGATCTTGAACGCTGACCGAAGGCACCTCAGCGAGGGCTGCCTGTGCCCACCAGGTGTGTCTATCTGCACCTGCTCCTGCCTCAGCACCTGCATTAACCCCCCAGAGGTGATCTCGTAGCTGCACTGGCCTCCGTGGGAACAGAGCATCACCACATTGCCCTCTCACTGTCATCTCACAGGCGCCCACCCTCAGCACCCAGAACACCCAGACACTCTCCAAAGGAAGTGAGCGCATCAGAGGGGATGTGTGCACATCCTGTGGGGGTGTTAGGCATGCTGCATTGATGGAAGTGTGGTGGAGAGGTGGGGGGAACTTGTGCACGCCTTGGTTTGCAACTGTTGCAGGCATGGGAGGGTGACAGTGTGCTGGGGGATGTTCGCAAGCCAGGGGGGGATGTGCACACCAGAGGCCTCTGGCTTTGCAGATCCGCAACCCCCCATGGTGTGGCCAGGAGGGCGTCAGTCTGGCCCGCCACGGTGGCTGTCCCTGCGATCCTGCACCTTCTGAGCCAGGAGGTGGATCTTGTGCAGCCACTCCTGGGCGCTGATGGCCTGCAGGCGCTACTTCAGCTCAGCCTGCAGGCTCCGCTTGGCACGCTCACAGCTGTCACCACCGCCATGTGGGGAGTACAGGCCGCCCTCCGCTGGCCTGCCTCCCCTGTCCAGAGGCTCTCTGAGCTGCTCACCTGCCCAGAGTGACTGGGGCTGGGCGGAAGCCAGGTGTCCTGCCCTGCCCAACCCCGGCCGATCCGCCCCTGTGTGAGCTGCCGCCCTGCCGGGAAGGGTCACAGATCCAGGTCCTGGGACCCCGGACAGTCTCAAGCGCTGCCCCCCGCCTGGCAGGGTCACAGATCCATGTCTTGGTCCCGTGGACAGCCTTAAGCACTGCCCCCCGCCCGGCAGGGTCACAAATCCGGGTCCCGGGACCACGGACAGCGTCAAGCGCTGCCCCCCGTCCGCCAGGTCACAGATCCAGGTCCTGGGACCGCGGATAGCCTCCCGTGGTGCCCCCCACCCGGCAGGGTCACAGATCCAGGTGCCGGGACCACGAATAGCCTCCCGCGGTGCCCCCCACCTGCTAGGTCACGGATCTGGGTCCGGACCGCGGACAGCCTCAAGCACTGCCCCCTGCCTGCCAGGTCACGGATCCGGGTCCCAGACCACGGACAGCCTCAAGCACTGCCCCCCGCCCGGCAGGGTCACAGATCTGGGTCCCGGACTGCGGACAGCCTCAAGCACTGCCCCCTGTCCGGTAGGGTCACAGATCTGGTCCCAGACTGCAGACAGCTTCCTGCCCTGGCCCCTGCCCAGCAGGGTCACAGATCCAGGTCCCGGACTGCGGACAGCCTCAAGCACTGCCCCCCGCCTGGCAGGGTCACAGATCCGGGTCCCAGACCGCGGACAGCCTTGCCCGCTGCCGCCCGCCTTCAGTATGCAAATTAGCCTCCATCTTGTTGCTTCAGGGTGGGGGTCCCCACTGGGGTGCCTGGCCAGTCTGGGTGAGAAAATGATGGCTGTTTGCAGCTGGTCACACCCCCTTCAGGGTGGGGGTCCCCACTGGGGTGCCTGGCCAGTCTGGGTGAGGGGCTGAGGGCCGTTTTCAGGCTGGCGGGAGACTGAAGCTCCCAACCTCTCCTTTTTTTCTTTTTTCTTTTATTCTGGGATTTATTTACCTTCTATGGCTGTCACTGGAGCTGAGAGCTGGCTTTAGCTCTGAGGCTTGGCTGCAGCTCTGAGACCTCGGCTGCTGAAAGCAGATACTGGGTTTGTTTGGGTTCTATAATTGAAACACTGTTGAGGTCCTGCTGGCTGAAGCCCTGCTGGCTGAAAGCAGGTTTCTGGAGTTTGTTTAGCTTCTATACTTGCAACATTGTTTCTTAGAGTGCAAGCTCAGAGGCTGGCAGCGGCAGGCGAGGAACCTTGGCTTCCTCCGTCACTGGAGCAAGCAAGCCTCCTGTTCGCTTCAGTGCCTGGCTGCCGGCCGCCATCTTGGTTGGCAGTTAATTTGCATATCCTGCTGATTAGCCAATGGGAAGGGTGTCGGGGTTATGATCAATTTGCATGTTTTTCTTTTATTAGATAGGATGTTTATCCTGACATTTTCGTCCTATTATGTGAAATTTCTATGAATAGTCTTGAAATGATTTTCCCTTTCAATTTACTCAAACTAAATAATCAAGTTCCACTCTCCTTTTGTCTACTGCCCACAGCCCCAACCTGAACTTCAATCCACTTGGGTGCATCATTTCCACATTTTTTCCCTATCAGATTGAATATACATAATAGGAGAACATCAACCTTTATTTCAAAATATGGAAAAACTAGGAATTGGAACAACCAAAGAAAGTTTAATTTCTTACTGGTTGCAATTAAATAGGTTACTTAACCTTACTTCATCCAGTTTTCATTCTATATAAAGTAACTCAGGCCCAAGAGTCACCCTGGTGACCTCAAAGAGCTGCTGTAATGTTTACATAAGGGGGAAAAAAAGAATGCCTCCGCTGATGCGCAGTGCAAGGAAAAGTTGGAACTGCCACTCTCTGAGGCTCACACAGCCTTCTTACAAGGACGGGTGTCTGCCTGCTCAGTCAAACACCCACTGCCGCTCTGTGGAAATCAGCTCCTGGTCACAATATGAATAGGTGTAAAAGTGTACAGGAATTCACAATTTTCAGTTGTTAAACACAACCATGATTAAAGATTAAATTATTATTAAGTTCAATGTGGTATCCTTGATTGAATCCTAGAACAAAAAATAGGATATTAGTGGAAAAGTGATGAAATTCTAATAAAGTCTATAGTTTAGTTTATAGTATTGCACCAATGGGTAAATTCTTAACTTCCATGAGTGTACCATAGTCATATAAGGTAATAACTTTACACTTGGAGTGCGGGTGAATTTCCCGCCAAAATATAAGATGGCTCTGTCTTTTGGTTTTGTTCCATCCACCAAAAGGGTGGATTACAAACAAATATTTGGTAATACGCAGTTACAATCGGCCCGAGTTTACACGTTTCCCGCACTCCACCGCAAATCTATATGAACCGAGTTAAAGACGGCTCCCGCGGAGTACGCGCAATTCACGCGAGCCGACTTAACTCGTTTCCCGCACTCCAAGTGTTTAGAGGAAGCTGGATGAAGGGTGTATGAAAACTCTGTACTATCTTTGTAACACTCCTATAAATATAAAGTTATTTCAAAGTAAGAAGTATATAAATTTTTCAAAAAAGAAAAAGAAAATGTACTCAAGTTGTTTGAAAATTATAAGCTATCAGACACAATAACATACAAAAGTGAAACTATGTTTGCCGTAGGCAGGATCTAAGGTGGTCCCAATGGTGTGTATTTCATGGTATGTACTCATGTTTTCATCTAATCCTCTTCCCTTGAGTGTGAGCTGGACATATTCATTCATGTCTAATAAATAGAATATGACAGAGAGATGGGTGTCACTTTTCAAATTTGGTTATAAAAAGACAACGGTTCCTGCGCTGAGTGCTCTCTCTGGGCTCACTCGCTCTGTGTTAAAACGGTTGCCATGAAGGGAGCTTTGTGGAGACATCCACAGAAGTGATCGGAAGCTTTCCACTAGCCTGGCTGTGACCTGGGAAGTTGAGCCTCTGCCATTTGAGCCTTGAGACCCGTGCAGTCCCAGCTGACATCTTTGATTGCAACCTCAAAAGAGACCCGAAACCAGAACCATCCAGCAAACCTGCTCCTGGGTTCTGCCTCACCAAGAGAAATGTATACTGTTTCCAGACACTGAGTTTGGGGTTGTTTACTTAAGTGCCAGCTCAAGGTCTCCTCACCCTTCCTCGGCATCTTCTCTTTGTGTCACTGATTTTCTCCACCTGGGGATGAGTTGTCTCTTGATTTCATCTCTTCAGGCAAGTCCTTCTTGCAGCCCACAGACTGCTCACTTCATCCTGAAGAGTCATAGGAGAGAAGTGTGTTCTCTGTGCGTTTGACTGTGAAGTCCACAAACCTTTGGGAAATCACACCTCCCACAGCAAGGCTGACAACAGCCTGAAAGTAGACAGCAGTTCAGAATTCCTATTGTTTGTCACTGTCCTAGAGCTCTCTGTGACAAATTTTAAAAAGTGAAAAAGAGCCGAGGCCGGTTTTGCTCAGTGGATAGAGCGTCAGCCTGCGGACTGAGGGGTCCCAGGTTTGATTCCGATCAAGGGCATGTGCCTGGGTTGCGGGCACGAACCTTTGGGAAAGACACACCTCCCACAGCAAGGCTGACAACAGCCTGAAAGTAGACAGCAGTTCAGAATCCCTATTGTTTGTCACTGTCTTAGAGCTCTCTGTGACAAATTTTAAAAAGTGAAAAAGAAATAACTAAAAAAAGTGGAACATTAAACTCATTTTTTTTGTTAATCCTCACTGAGGATATTTTTTTCATTGATTTTTAAAGGGAGTGGGAGGGAGAGGGGAGGGGAAGAGAGAGAAAGAGAGAAATATCAACGTGAGAGAGACATATTGATTGGTTGCCTCCCTCATGGTCCCAACTGGGCTGGGGCCGAACCTGCAACCCAGGTACACGTCCTTGACCCTTCAGTCCTGGGCTGACCCTCTAACCACTGAGCAAACCAGTCAGGGTGGAACTTTAAACTCTTTCATATTCAAATTAAAGAATCTATTTAAAAGTTAATTCTTATATAATTCAGTGAATAATATTAATGTAGGAAAATTACCCATTGAACATAGAATATCTGTTTTATTTTATCTGTCTTTCACTATATTTACTAACAACATTAGCAATATATTTTGCTAAGCACCTTCATTTTTGTAAATTATATTTCAATATATTTAACTTTTCTTGGTCTGCATTAAGCATATCCATGTGTAGAAGGCACAATTGCTAAATGCCTTTATGTGAATATTAAAGGTAATTTACTATTCACATAAAGAAACTAATTTATCTCAGTTTGTGCTTTTTGTCTCTATTCTTCAGTTGCTAAAGTCAATGCAAAGATTAGTCTTTATTTTATATATAGTTATCCCTGTATCTTTTGGAAATGCCATAAATTCTCAATTATCTGCATAGTTTTAGTGGGTGGGAAATTTAAAATTTCCTGGAGTTTCTGCCTCTATTCAGCCTGTCCCCAGTCAGCTCCCTTTCTCTACCTGCTAATTTTATATCTGTGACTACACCTTTGTTTATATATCACTTACAGTAAAATAACAGAAGAAATGCAAATACAAGGAAATTCTGTGCTTATTTATTGTACTCCCTGAGGGAAAATATAAAAATACATCTGCAGTGTCTGCTCTGGGGTTATCCCTTTATTAACTGAGCTAACTGATCTTTACATACATTTCTTCTCTTTCCCACCTCCGAGTCAAGGCTCGTGGAAAAATAATGGAGAGAATGGTTAT